>NW_017307063.1:204072-215930 GCF_000935625.1 Nanorana parkeri | reverse complement strand
CCCCCCCGCTACGCCACTGGGAGGGAGTGAAGACAGCGCCACCCGGTGCCTGTCACCCGCCGCCCTTCACCCACATCTCATCGCCCACAACCCACCGCCAGGAGCTGGCCGGGTTAAGGACCCTTACGGGCCGGATGTGGCCCACGGGCCGTAGTTTGAGGACCCCTGATCTACTGTATAGCGTTTGTAAAAGACCCTCCAAACTTACATTTCTGATTTAAATCTAAAAGATAAAACTGTACTGAGTTAATAAATAACAAATATTTGTACATTTTAAATTGGGTCTTTTTTGTGAAACAGTAAAAAAAGAAGTAACGCAGAACTGTAAATAAGCAACTTATGTTAAAAAAATGTTGTGTGCTGTGTTGGTGTGTGAGTTGTGATAAAATGAAACGGGTACATTTAATCTCAAAACAGCGCATCACAGCGCACGGCAATACGTTACAATGCTTTGCCATGCGCTGCCACAGTTAAATTAATGTTATTTTAAAAAAGACCAAGCACTGTGATGCGCTCTAACAGCGCATGTGCATAACGTACACCACAATATGGTGCACACTGTTGGACGTGTATTTTATCTGGGTGTGGGGGTTGTGTTTAATTTTTTTATTTTTACTGTTGAGGGGGCTTCCGGGAAATAACAAGGGTTTAAACAGACCTGACATTTACTTTTTGAAATAGAAAAAGAAATTGAGAACACAGAGTCCTCAGTTTCTTTTTCTGCAGCCTCTGTTCTAAATGAATGGAAAACTCTCAGTATAACAGTTGACTGTGGAATATTTAGTAGCAAGGAAATTTCACGGATGGACTTATTGCACAGGTGGCAACCTATCACAGTACCATGCTTGAATTCACTAAGCTCCTGAGAGTGACCCATTCTTTCCCAAATGTTTGCAGAAACAGTCCTCATGCCTAGGTTCTTGATTTTATACACCTGTGGCCATAGAGGTGAATTCAATGATTTGGAGGGGTGTCCCAATACTTTTGGCAATATAGTGTATTCATATTTTTTCCCAAAGATGGGTTTTTAACATTTAAATAAGTTTCCCATTATTTCCTTATTAGTAGTATCTGGAATGCCCATAAGAAACACTTTGGCCCTGGTGGGGAAACGTGGTATGCTTGGTGCTTTAACAAGTCTAAGGGGTCCATTTATAACAGGGATTGAAATACGCTTTACATAGCAAAGAGCAATTCATGATTTGGAGCAGAGCTGGTCCTGTAACTTTGACCGGTCACATTACCATGCACTCTTTCTGGCTTTTCTTTTCATAAATCTGTTTTTTTTAAATTGTTAAACTCATACATTTATTTTTCAGTTGATAACTCAGCAAGACTTACCAGACAGTACCAATTGCCCTCTTTAGTTAACTCTATTGAGAACAAAAAAGAGCCACATACAAAACACCTAGTGTTATACATAACTTTTCTTTCGCATTGCTTTTCCACATTCATCTGCAATGTTTTCAGAGGTGCTGGTATGTGTAAAATGAGGATATAGGTCTTCCAGAAAAAAAATCTTACCCTTTGTTGCCACATAATAAATAGATGTGTTCACTATCTATCTATACATACCATACCATTTAGAATGGAATTTATTGCTCTATGGATGTGTGGTCTGGTCCTGATTGCAAATTTATTATCTCGTTGTGATGAGCTTGAATGTAGTCCAGTAGAGGGGGAAAAACAACAATCGGCCAAAATTATGTTCTTTTTGTGGTAGAACTTAATAGCACCCCACTTTCAGTATATAGTAAAATTATTTATAAATAATTTTATTACAATTATCCTATCAAATAATCCTTCTGAATAAAGTGCTACAATCCATCACCCACCAAGTTCAGCTATGTGACCTAAAACAGTTTAAAAAAACCCCCATAGATGTCACAGATATAATTAAACTGCTACCCCTATGCTATATAAGGGATCACATAAATATAATGGGGTACCCCATGAAGTTTCCAGTATAGAAGGGCTGAAGTCAGACCTCAAGATGGTCTAGTCACAGATTCCTCTCTGTGTAGTAAGAAGCATTTGCTTAGCAATCTTATCAATGTAGATTTATTGCCCTCTGAACTTCCCCTACAGAACTTCCCCTACATTCCGTTAGGCCAAGGGGACAAGTAAGGATATCAGGCTTTCAGGATATCAGGTGAGGTGGGAAAAGAAAATTGTAATGCCCCCCTGAAAGTACCGTATGCTGGAGCATTCCCAAAAGATGCATCTCCAACAAACAGATGCAGTATCTCTGTATATGACAGCTAACCTAGCTGGGGTGTAAGATATTCTGTGTAGTAACTTATATTGACTAATTTTGTCTCCTGGCTGAAACTAAATGAGTGAACTGGTAGTCCCAAGCCTCTCCCCAGTCATCCCCATCCATATATGGGACATCCAGAGCCCATTTCTCCTTGCAACGAAGTCTGTGTAACCGAGACTTGGAAAACAATGCATGATATACCTCCAGAAAGCAATTTCTTCAAAATGACCTTTCCAAAGGTGACATGGCAAGAGTGCACACCAGCCCAGCAAATTGAATCTGAAATGTTTGCCTGATCTGTAAGTAGCAGAAGAAAAGTGAGTTTGGGAGTTTATATTTAGCCTTTAACTCATCAAAGGTCATAAGGGAGTTGGCATGTAATATGTCACCGAGGGTCTTAATACCCATTTTCGGCCAAATGTGATAATCAGGAATGTCATAGAAGTGTTGTAAAGTTGGGTTTCTTTATAGAGGAGTAAATGTTAGGCTGCTGTGGGGCCTGGGGTACCAGGGGCCTGGACTGACCTTGGAATATGTGGACAAAGAAGCACTAGAGGCTGACATTTCTTTTTAGGAAATATTGAAAGCTATAACCTCCTTCACTAACGAGAAATCCCAGGGCCCTGACGGGTTTCCAGCAGAATGGTTTAAACCCTTCGTGACGGGAGACGTACAGTGTACGTCCCGTCACAAAGTGGCTATATGACTGGCCACGTACACTGTACGTGCCGAGTTATATTAGCCTCTGTAATGCTGGTAACTGCTGATTCTCAGCAGTTCCAGTCATTAATTAATGCCTCACTATTGAGACATTCATTAATGAAATAGTTAAGCTTTTTTAAAGCTTCTTTCTTTCATGAATGAAAGAATGAAGCCTTTACATTCAGATACGGGTTCGCTAAATAGCGATCCCGTATCTGACAGCTGAAGATAGCAGAGAGGTAGCAGTGACTCACCTCTCTGCTATTCGTTTTGACAGCTGGAGAGCCTGGCCCGATGTTAAATGATACATTTCAACCACTAGATACAAAATGTATCTCGAGTGAAATGTATCACTTCTGTATCACTTCTGATCGTCTAGGAACGATCAAAGACCTTTAGTGAGATCTGATTCTGACATGCTGTCAGGATCAGTCTCTAAAGTTATTATTAGCTGTTCCTAAGCTTGGAGCAGCCTGATAATAACTAAAAATGTTAAAAAGTTAATTTATTAAGCAGTCATAGTGATTGCTTGATATAAACTGACAAAAAAAAACATTTTTTTTTTACACTTATTTTTTTTACAAAGTGTAAAAAAAAAAAAAAAGTGTACAAAAAATTAGGAAAATAAAACGTTTATATATAAATATATTTGTATACTATAATTATTATTAAAAAAATTCTAAAAATAATAATAATAATCAAAACTTGCTGCTGTGGAAGAATCACACAGCAAAAATGTAAAAAGTGTGTCAGTCATTTAGGAACAGAAACTAAAAACTAGCTCAGTCATGAAGGGGTTAAGCAATATGCTGACCAGCTGGCTTCCAGGCTTCAGTCTTTGTTACCCACTGTTTGCTTTATGGCAGCTTACCGTATTTCTTTTATGATGCGCATGTAATTCTTATTCCAAAGCCCGGTAAGGACCCTTTATTATGCTCTTCCTATAGGCCAAAAGCTTTATTGAATATTGATCTCTAGGTTTTGACCGTGGTCCTGGCCACACGATTATCCAGTGTGATTGGCTCCCTAGCAAATATTGACTGGGTTCATCCCAGGAAAGTAAGTTTCCTGGTATGGACCCAATGCGCTCTCTCCACTACAAAGGTAGGCGGTAAAACATCCCCGTAAAGAACCGATTTAAAGATGTTTTCTGCAAATTGGGTAGACTGGGCTCCCTCAACACCTTCAGACAATCCAACAATACGGACATTAGTTCTGCCCATACGGTTTTTCGGTTCATCCACTTTAGAGGTCAGCATTTTACCCGTCCGTCAGGAGTGGTACGTGACCGTATCCTCAACTTCAGAAACCCGGGTCTCTGCTGCAGACAAGCGGCCAGATCTTGTCTACATCATGTCAGATGAAAGTGCATTCTGCAGCCACATGATCAATCTTAGCAGTGAGGGATACTCTACATGTCTGTATTGCATCTAGAATTGTCTTAGTGTCAAGTTTCTTCTCACCTTCATCAGTCCGATCTCCTGGAGAGGCAGGAGGCTCAGTCACCCACAAGCCAGTCAGTTCAACCTCCATCACATGAGGCTCATGCCCGGCAGCAGGAGAATCCAAGATGGGGTGGATCACATGGCAGGACCCCGAAAATCTCACTGCCGCTTTGCTGGAGTAACCGACCCTCTGCATGACCTGGACGGCATCGCAGGATCTGCATGGAATGCGCAGGTAAGCCTCTGTTCAGGATGGAAGAGCGGATTCATTACGGCAGGAGAGCGGAGCTCTGGAGAACACATATGCACTGCTCACATCACAGCCACGCCCCTAACGAAGCTAGAGTTTAACAAAGTTTGTATTAGCGTTGAAGAGTAAGTCTGTGCAAGAGCGTTAATCATGGTGTAAAATATTATGGTTATTATTATTACTACTATAGCCTTTATCCCTAGCACTGCTCCCTTTTCTGCTGCCTGTCCTTGACACATACTTCATGTTAAGATCAATGATAAATATTGTCACAGTTGACACTGCCAGTTACTAGAAATAGCCAGTGGGCCCCATGTTTTTGCCATGAGTTACAGTTACTCCTCTGCTTTATTTATATAGTGCCAACAATTTTTGCTGTGCTTTACATACTGCACATTCACATCAGTCCCTGCCCTCAAGGGGATTACAATCTAAGGTCTTTATTGCACACACATACTAGGGCTGACTTAGACAGGAGCAAGTTAACCTTCCAGCGTGTCTTTGGGATGTGGGAGGAAACCGGAGTACCTGGGGGAAACCAACGCAATCACAGGGAGAACATGCAAACTCCTAGCAGAGAGTGTAGCTAGTCCACTTATTCCAGCATGTGCAGTTGCCTATTTAACATGAGGACATACATCCCTCGTGACGTAATCACCATATGGATAAGCTCAAATTGGTATCAGTAATACATTAAAACACAGTCCTCTTTTTAGATGAATACTCACTGCACCCACGACCGTCAAGGCACTCAATCACTCCTCTTGCTCTCTTTCATAAATATGTGGAAAATCATGGCAATGCCTTGAAATGCTGATTTCCAAGCAAATATAGATCCAAGGCAAGTCTTTTCTTTAAGTCATAGTTGTGACTGGATTATTGTTAAGAGATAAATAATTCCATAGTCACTATGCATGGATGAAAGTCTTAGTAACAAACACTGTCCATCAAGGGAGAGACACATCATGGCAGCCTCATTATTTGTATCCATTATCCACCGATTTTTGTCTCAAATTAAACTCCTGCCAAGCTTTATTTTTTTCTTTCGGACGGGGTGAATGGGTTAGAACCCTTGTAAGATTTTTATTGCTTTGTCTGACCCAGCTGGAAATTTACCCTCACTTCTTATCCCAGTGACATTGCCTCAAGTTCAGAAATTCTGCTAACAGGGCCACAGACAGAAATTCTAACCCCTCCCTCTTCTTTGCAAAACTTAAAAAAATGGAGTTGTCCTTTACATTTGTCTTCTGCTATAAACTTTGTGCATCACCAAGTGTGTCTAAGGCAGCTGTATGACCAGTTTTGTACTATTTTGCAAACTTTGTTTTAGATTAGATTATTTTACAAGTTAAGTTTTTGAGCCAAAAACTCAATTTAAATAAACCTTTTCATAATGCCTTTGCATATTTATCACTCTTATCCTTTCATGAAGATATTTTGAGAAGAATTGCAATAGCCCAATAACTAGAGTACCGGAAGAAAAACTAAAAACCAAACAAGTAAAAGCTTTTCTCCTCTTCATGAATTCACACATCAGGCAAAACAAATGGGATGTTGGTACTTGTGTGAAGCTGCCATTTAACCATGAAATGAAATGCATTTATTGAGTTTCCCCTGCAGACATGGTCCGCTGTGGCAGTGCTGTCCATATTTGGTGGCCAGGCAAGGAGAGCCAGGTGGTGCTGCAAAGCATAGCACAGTCAAGCGTGTTCACATCTAAGTTTGACATTTGTCATTCTGTACTGCTGCAGGGTAGAGAAAAATCTGCTTTTCCATATGCTTCGCATTTCATTTTGCCCGCAGTTTTGTCCAGATGGCTCCTGAACATTGTTTCCTTTAAGATACACTCCCAGATGTTTGTAAATGCCTGTGGAGATAAGGCAACAACTGTGTTACACCGATACTCAGAATTACTTACACATATTTTACTCTCTCCTTATTTATCTGTATGCAAAAGCTAAACATCTTTTAATATTTTATTTTGGCCCACTGTTCTTATATGGTGCCACATGTTATGCTTAAACTCACGATATACATACAGTACATATGCAGTGGTATTTTCTTATTATACTGTGTTATGTAATAATGTGTATTTTGGTAAGACGATAGATAAACTGACAGCATGTCCCAGTTCAACACTGGGAAAAGACATGCCAGGTCTCCAGTCAAAAATCATTGCGAGGCTTCCAAGTTTTGGCAGACTCATGCCCCTTTCAGCCTATGAAAAACAACATTCCACCAGCTTTAGAATAGGAAAATGAATGCAAAGCAGCATCCTATATTGAAGTGAAATGGGAAATAAAACTACTGTCTCGTCCAGTGCTAGAGAGGCCTGGAGATTTTGGTATCTTGAGGAGCTGCTTGGTTTTGCATAACATTTTCATTATATTTTAGGGAAATAAAATAGTATGTATGTAAATGTAGACCTGCAGTGGATTTGTGTCGTCCACTAAATATGTAGAAATCGTGCCAGTGATCTGTGAGTTGACTCCAGAGATTTGTGCACAAATTAATTTTACCTGCTTTTTTTGTTCTTGGACATTGACTTTGAAAATAAGAGGCAGGATTAGCCCCTAAGGTGATCGGCTCGGTTTTGTGCACGATCGCCACGCAATCCCGGAATTGCGCACAAATGAAAACCACGCTTGCGGTGCCATTCTTTTCGAATGGCACCCCAATCGTGGCTTGCAATCCACGCAATCTGCATGCTACGGTTGCTGCGGTGCAATCGTGCACGAACACGGCAGCAAAAAAACCCAGTGGGAAACCTTTTTTTGCCACACGGATATGACCCCTTTGAGAGTAACGGAGCTGTACCGCAACCGCGGCATGCAACCGAGCACGAACACACGATTCCGGGACTTACGGTCCCGAGCCTAAAATTACAACATTTCGAAGACATTAGAAGTGCAGGCACTTTTTGGTGCCTGCAAGTACCTGTGTTAGCCAAAGATCCCTATGGAACACCCTTGGATACTACAGTATGCCCAGGCTGCATATTGGGCTTTGACTTCTCAACAAGTCAATATTATGTTGGCAAGCCTTGCCCCTATCATTCATGTTTTAACAGCCATAGCTTTAGCAACCAGTAGTGGCTCTGGCATTTGGCAGTTAAAAAAAGTGGGGCATAGTGGCAAGAGCATGTGCTTAATTTTGACTTGCTGCTTGATATGAAACTATAGGGGAATAGATGAAGTCAGAATTATTGATGTGGGTAGTTGTTTGGGTTCAGAAACTCAGGAAATACTAAAGCCATTAGATGAGGAAGAGTACCATGCAGCTAGCAGTTTCAGATAGAAAGGTCATCAACAGCTTTACTCATTATAATTGTCTCAACTAAATGTATAGACACAAGTTTATTATTGTGGCTGCCTTGTTCTGCTTGGTTTCTACAAGGGTTGCAGAAAATTGTTTGAAAGAGTCTCTGTGAATCCTTGATATAACATTGTGAGGAGCTATCTGAAAAATTAGACAGTATATTTTTATACCAGATGAATTGGTGTTTTTACTGTTTTTTGATATAAATGGAGAGATGTTTGTGCTCTGGTCCAAATAGCTTATGTATATATTAGGGCTGCGGAAATTAACGATTAATCCCTCGATTAATCGTAAATTTTTTTGATCGGTCAAAATTATTTTGATCGATCAAAGTTCTTTTGATCCGTACTCACCTCTCCGCCGGCTTCCGGGTCTTCCGTCGGAGATCCGGTGACGTCACGGACATCAACGTCACCGGACTCCTCCCCCCTTCCCCAAGTGGCTGTCGGCTAACGAAGGGAAGGGGGAGGAGTCCAGTGACGTCGATGTCCATGACGTCACTGGACTCCTCCCCCTTCCCTTCGTTATCCGACTAAAAGGCCTTTATCACCAGGTCTGACAGGGTGCTAAATCTAGGGGACTTTTCACAATACTTATCCAGTGATAAAGCTGTCTACTTTTCTCCCTTTATTAAACAGGTACATTCCCATTACTTTCTGTGTACTTATCACCAGGATGAGAAGAGGTGAGATATTTTAGTTGGATCTGTGTGTGCGTTATAATTAATCGAAATTAATCGTTTTAAAACAATTTCGATTAATCGAACAGGATCCAGGGACTCCTGGTTTGCATATATAATGAATACATTTTCAAGCTGGCCAACTGCTTCAAAGTGATCCTTCTCTAGCCTTTTACCTACTCTACTCAATACCAAATGCTTACTTGCTTACTCTTTAAGAAGTTTAATTCAGAATCTGTTTTTTGATGCCACATTTATACATTAACATATTATATTTTGAATGTCTCTAGTTCTTCTTTTGCATGTGAAGATTACAATAATTCAATTGTGTGTAAAACCTTTTCCACACCAGCAGAGACAATATAAAAAAAATGTGTTCCTGACATCAGTGCACCTTTCAACATATCCTGCAGATGCAGCTCTAACCTGAAAGATATGCACGCCTGGACAGTAGCATCTGATCAGCGTACTGGAAAATATTATGTGCGACTTGTCAGTCTCGTTTTATTCCTCTTTAATTAAATGTAGGTTTTCGTAACTTTAATTATGCATTCTTTTTTGTTCATGTAGGAGAAGCACAAGAACTCCCCATGGAGGAGTCTCCTCTCCTCAGCTTGCCACTGCACTAGAACCTTTTGGCATAAACATTCCATTAACATAAATTGGTCCCTGCAATGTCCCCAGAACTCTTTAATGAGACTCGCTCTTTAACTCATTAGTGCAGATGTGGGCTCATATGTCAAAAATCTGCATTGCAGAATCACCATTCCTGGCGTTTATTAAGTCCATAACTCGTTTGCATTGACATGCTGTGTTAATCAATATTTTTTTTTAAAGTCTGAATATGTCACTTATGCTCATTTTAAGTGCACTGATGGCGACAGCATGGAAGTTGCCAGTGGAATTTGAGACTAGACTACAATCAAAATCTTAATTCTCTTGTTGTCTTAAGGCTATAAGTTAATGAGACTGCAACTTGAAATGCCCTCATTTAAAAAATATGTATATGCATTCATTTATTGTTTAAAAAATACTAGCTGTAGTATACTGGTTGCTTCCCTATACTCCATATATAGGTTTTTGAACTCAAACACAGGGATCAAATATTTGTAAATGCTTAGGTGGGAACAGGATATTGTCTTTATAGTTTTAAAGCTTTTCAGGAACCTAACTTGCCTTCTTAGCTATCATTATGGAGCTCATATGAAACTTCTGCAGGTTGTTTTTGTTGTTTGGTCAGCGCTACACCAACACTAAAAGAATACAGAATGCAGCTATTGGCAGCAAATGGAAACAAAAACAATCAGATACAGGGGTTTTTCTTAAAGTAATTTGATAAATTAGACAAGAATTATTGGATTAAACATTTTTATATGTGCTATTAGCTGTGGCATAGCCAGTCAAAGGCTAAAGCATGGAATAAATAGTGAATGAAGACACTCCCTCATTTATTTCAAGTTGTTAGGTTTATGTATTGGATTATGAGCAGCAGATTCATAGCAGTATTCAAGCTTGAAATTTCGATTTTGAGGTCTTTGTACCATATATATATGTTCCAGTCTGTGTCGCTTTGAGATATACTAAGAACCAAAGGTCTTGCTGCACTCCTTACCAGAACATCCAACGACCCGTGCAAACGGGTGGGTGCTTGTAGTGACCCCGGGTGGCACCGTGAAGCATTGAATGGCAATGTGTCATTAAACGGACTATTGCTAAAATTACTATTTGGAGTGCTGGTGACTTTATTTCTTGCTTTGAGATATACAACCCCAATTCCAATAAAGTTGGGATGCTGTGTAAAATCTACCTAAAAACAGAATGCAAATCTCATAAACCCAAATTTTATTCTCAATAGAAAACTTATCAAATGTTTAACTGAGAAAATGTACCATTTTAAGAAAAAAATAAGGTAATTTTGAAATTGATGGCAGCAACACGTCTCAAAAAAGTTGAGCCAGGGACACAAAAAGATGGCAAAGTAAGTGATACTGAAGGTGCCCATACACCTTACGATTATCGTACGATAATCGTATGCGATCGACTTTTCGTACGACAATTGTAACGTGTGAATAGAGTGCCCGACCGATAGTACTGTACAATCGTACGACTTTTGACGGTCGAGCATGTTTGAAAACTTTGGTCGATCGTATGATGTTCGCATGGTTGGTGGCGTTTCCGTCCGTCAAAAGTCGTACGATTAACACTGCGCATGCGCAAACTAAAATAATTGCGGTCAATTACCGCAAGTCGTCCAGGTGGTTTTTTTTAGCTACCGCTGATTGAAACGTGCGATAATCGGGGCAGGATGGGGCCGTCGTACAAAAATCGTACGACGGTTCGATCATCGGATGAAAAGTTTCGTCCGATAATCGTAAGGTGTAATGGCACCTTAACAAGGAAGAGCTGGAAGAACATTTTGCAACTAATTAGGTTAATTGACAACAGGTCAGTAATATGATTGGGTAAAAAAAAAGAGCATCTTAGAGAGTCAGAAGTCTCTCTAAAGATGGGCAGAGGTTCACCAATCTGTGAAAAGCTGCATCTAATAATTGTCGTAGCATCAATTTTTTGTAATTAGGGTTGTGTGTGTATATATGTGTGTGTGTATTTTATTGACAACATAGCCATCAGACCACATACGTTCTTTGTTAAGCAACGCTAGAAATGCCAGTGCAGTATATGCAATTCTTTTTTGAATTGTGAATGTAAGATAAAACTCCCGTTTTTTGGAATTTGGGTTGCAAAATATGTGAGTTTTGTATATGTTACTGGTGCTACAACTAATGTGGAGCATTCTAAAAAAAAATATTCTCTGAAATAGACATATCCATGCTCATTATAAAAGGCTAGCAAATGCATAGAAAACACTCTGCTGACAATGCACGCCTGCAGTCTGATATTTAGTGTGGCTATATATTATGATCTGGGAATTTTCTAAATGTGAGATTTTATTGGGTAAAAAATGTTTGGGAAAAATATAGAACACAATCCTTCATAGTATAGGGATCCTGTACTGATTGTAATGTGTATGTTTAGTGACCCAAAACAAATGTGTAACAATAGTCAGAGTGAAGTTACATTTTTAGATCTGCATGCTTGTTACAGATCAGAGACTCAAGAAATACAGTAAACTACAGTTATCCCCGCCCACTGAGCAGAGTAGCGGACCTAAGAGAGAAAGTCCCCCCCCCCCCCCCCCCCCCC
>NW_017307063.1:189071-203932 GCF_000935625.1 Nanorana parkeri | reverse complement strand
AAATCCCCCCCCCCCCCCCCTCCGGCTCAGTGGGCAGGTGCAATAGCCTGCCTGCTATTGCAGTTTGAAATAGCCAATAGCCGGCTGGCTATTTATCTCTCACTGAGCGGAGAGCAGACCTGAGAGATAAAGTTCTCTCTCAGTTCTGCTCCTCTGCTCAGTGGGCGGGTACATTAGCCAGCTTGCTTCTGGCTCTTGCAATTTGAAGTAGCCAACAGCAGGCTGGCTAATTCTCCCCATTTTTTACATTCTGCTGCCAGCCAGCAGCAAGATGAAAACAAATAATTTTTTTTAGTGTGCACCAAGCAACCAACATTTTTTTAGTGTGTATCAAGCCACCAGTAAAAAAAAAAAATTGAGGACCTATTTTGTCATATTTTTTTTGCCGGTTGCTTGAGTGCCGGATAATGGGGAGTTTACTGTACTTAAATCTTTAAAGTCGTATTACAACCAAGTAACCATCAATTTTCAAAAGGGGGTTCAGCATTGGCAACATTTATATTTTTCTCTTGCAGTGGGGCTACCCCTGCACTGCTCATTTTTCTCTAGTGGTGAAAATAAAGAGGAAATGCTCACCTGATCCTTGGTCCTGTGGTGGGGAACGCTTACCTCCCTACCCCTCCACTATGGCTTTGGTGTGTACCTCGGCGTATTTACGTCTAATAGACCTTTATTAGACATATGATGACGTCACGGATCCTTAGGCTGACAGAGCTCGGTGTAGAAGAGGCTGTGAGGATTGGTCTAGCATCCAGGCAGGACCCTAGGATCGAGTGAGTTTTGTTTACATTTTTGCCCCCTAGACAAAACAAGCAGTTACCCTTGCAGTGTGGGGGGTAGCCCCACTACAAGGGTTATTTTTAAAAATAGTGTAAAAAAACAAACATATTTTGTACTCATTTGTGCCAAGGTTTCTAGTGCTCAGTCTCATTGTCACAGGTCGGCTACAACTATGAGGTGAGTGAAAAGCACTCACCTCATAGTTTTCCTTTAACTACTGATATACGCAAGCTTTGCAGGTTCAATAGTGGGCGAAATGCAGGTAATATATTGATGTAGTCTAACAAACTACGTAATTTATGGCTTATTTGTCAGATTGGGCAAATCGGATGCTTTTAGGCAAGACTGAGTTGCCTGAGTTTGAATCCCAGTTACTAGAATTATCCACAGAAAATAGCACTTGACCATATTTATTTTACAGTTCCTTAGTTTGCAGTAAGTCATAGATTTGTATGCTTATACAACAGAAAGTGTTGGAAAGTGGTGCTTTTTTCTCCAGTGCTGCCAGCACACAACATTTTTGCTGATGTGATTTGTTTTCATAGTGAAGCAAGATTTAAGTGATTAAAAATTACTTCTTTTTAATTCCAGGGTGTTCATTGAAGGTCATTTGCCTTCATGAAGAAAGCAGTGAAAAGGTTAAAGAGAGGACCTCCCTGAATAGCACATCAATCCCTGTGAAGGGCATAATAAACCTGGGAAACACCTGTTTCTTCAATGCAGTCATGCAAGTATGGTGTTTTACATACAGTATATCACTAATTGAAATGATCTGCATAAAGCATAATGTTTATATAAACAGAACTACTCTTCTTCTAGGGAAAGTTCCCTTTAACATATATACATTTTTTTTATAAAGGCATTAGTTATTTCAATGCTTATGGGAACTTATTGTAAAAAAACAAAAACCTTTCTGATGTAGACTACCATTGTATGACTCAAAAGCATGTTATTTGCAGGACAGTGAAGCACCTGTCAGCATCGCTGAGAATAAGATAACTGCCATAGAATTAGTATCCAAAAATCATCCAGACTAGAGGCTCAACTTATGAAAAAATAAATACATCTTTAATAATTAATTAAAGTGACATTAAACCCTCAGATTTTTTAACATAAACCAATACTGTAATGTGTGCCTTACTGTAATCCATGGTAGTTTCCCTTCTCTTTGCTGCTCTTCCTTTTAAATCCTCATGTCTTCTCATGCTGGGGGAGAACTTCCCTTTGCAGCTCAGGGCCTCTTCCTGTAGTGCTGGCTCAGGTTGCAAACCTACACACAGACACCATGTATCCATTTCAGAGACAAGGCAGTCTGCTGCAAAACAGAAGGTCTTCCCAGCATGAGAACAGATACAGATTTAAAAGGAAGAGCAGCAAAGAGAAGGGAAACAACCATGGATTACAGTAAAGCACACATTACAGTATTGGTTTATGTTAAAAAATCTGAGGGTTTAATTTCACTTTAAGGGACAAGATTCTGAGATGTATGGCTTATTTTGTTGCACACAAGAGTATTGAACACACAGTTTTTGTTAGTGTTCTAAGGAGAACAAATGCCTTCTCTTCTTAGAGAGAAGCAAATCCATTTTATGTAACATTCCTTGTTTTTTTTTTTTACCATGATGTTTTTTCTTCGATCAAGATTAATTAACTGCAGAGATATGCGTGCTCATTTTGCAGTTTTCCAGAACAGGTGATACTCAGCACTGCCTTGGAGGTTGTGCTGGCCTGTAATTTGAACCTCGGGCACTAGGTACTGCTCGTGTCGGTCTCCAGACATCTAGTGTAATGTGTTACTGTACAGGTCCAAGGTTGTAATGCGGCCACTGGTGGTATCCTGTCCCTGAAGACTCCCCTTGGGGTATGTCCCCTCAGGTGAAGACTGTCTGAACTCAGCAGTTGGCCCCTGTATTGGCTCTTAACCGGTATCAACTACTGTGTGTGTTTGCCTGTTTCCCAGCCTGGCATGAGATAATATTCTTACTTAAAATTTTAGTGCTGCAACATTTAAAAAAAAAAATGTGTCACAAGCACTCTAAGGGAACAGTGCTGCATCACTAAAATGTGTCACACGCACTTTGAATTTGTTACTGCATCACACCAATGTGCCCCACATGCCCCCTAGTTGCTCTTGCAGAACCACTCCAGATACAGTCTAGCTTTCTTGCCCTCTCTGTCTGAGGTAAATCACAGCCACAGAGTTCCACAGAAAGGATCTCTGTGACAGTTCTTGCTACTGCCTGATAGTGACACTGTGACAGCTGGCCATATAACCTCCCCTGCTTTAAGCAACGTGTGTGTGAGTACCAATTATTGGGTTTTACACACTATCAGACTTGCAGTATGGCGGAACATAAGCAGAGGGGGAACATTCCTATGGGCCTCCCCAGCTCACAATTCGCTAACTGCTCCTCGGAGTCTTCTCTGGCTTTATCCGGCGTGTGTGTACACGCCTTACTGCAATTTGTTTAGTATAGTGACTGGTCTGCTCCTGACCAGCTATATTCCCCCCACTTTCCCCCAAGTGTTATGCTGAGCAATACCCAATAGAGGGAGAATTTATTGAAAAGTGGGCACTTGTCATTCTGTATCCTGCTGTCTCTTGCCTTAACAAAATACTAACTGTTCCTGCTGGAAATCTTCAAATATTTAGGGTAGGGCTGCAACCAACTAATCAAATAATCTATCATGAGAATTGTTGTCAACGATTCTCATTATCGATTAGTTGGTGTGGATCCCCTTCTCTCCTCCCCCATGCATTCCAGAGCGGTGCGACAGCAAAAAATTGTGCGTGCAGTTTTATTTAGAAGTAAACTTTGTTTGTAACACTCCATTTGTGTATTTTAAATTAAGGGTGGTATTTATTTATTTTTTATCCTATTAAGCGAAAAAATAATCAGCCAACTAATCGATTATAACAATAATCATTAGTTGCAGCCCTAATTTTAAGGATGTGGTTGATAAGACCTAGGAAGCTCTTTCCAAGTCTTTATTCTCCCTAACAGGGCCTGCTTTGCAACTGGTCTTTGTTGTCATGTCCAGGGCAGACCCTGGGAGCATTGAGAAAGCACCTGAATTGATCCTCACCAAACATTCAGTTTTGGAGCATTTACAAATCCAATCTATTGCCTTACACTACTGTGTTTGATGGTTTTGTGGATTTTTCACATCTCACATCCAGAAGAGTCTCCTGTTTGTGCATATGTGGAGGATTTATTGGCTGAAATGTTGGTCTGCAGAACAGCACTACAAAAAATGCATATGCCTGGAGGAAGAACATTTCTTTGTTGCCTTCCTTGACAACTATCAAAGGGCAAAGACTGCTTGCCTCTCGTTCCTTGGTAAAGGCTTTTGTTTAGGTTGTCGCTCACTTACATCCACCTGTATGTCTACCTGTGACTCCATGGGATCTCAACATGGTTCTGTCAGCTTCAGAAACCATTCTTTGAAACTATCAGAGATTTTCCTCTGTCCGCCCTCCACTACAAGGTTTCTTTCCGTATTGCCTTCACCTCTGCAAGGGGAGTTTCTAAAATGGTGGCCCCCTCATGTAAAGAACCCTTTTTAATTTTACACTGAGACAAGGTTGTCTTAAAACCTAGAGCCTCCTTCCCCTTCAGAATGGTTTCTTCTTTTCACATTAACCATGACATTGTACTTCCATCGCTCTGTCCTGCTCCAGTACATCCTAAGGAGATTTCTCTCCACTGTTTGGATGTTATGCGTGCTGTTAGAATTTACCTTCTAAAGACTCACTGACGCGTCATTCAGAAGGGGCCTCTTGTTCCACAATTTCTAGGTGTATTAGGCAGCTATTCATTCAGACCTATCGACAAAAGGATAAGGTTCCACTTCAGCCAAGGTGCATCCTAGTACATCAATAAACACATCTTGGGCTTTTCAGCTTGAAGCATCTGTTTGCCAGATTTGCAAGGCTGCCACCTGGTCTTTCACTATGATTTGGCAGGTGGATTTTCTGGCCCTATCTGATGCCAGCTTTGGATGTAAGGTCCTTCAGGTGGCCTTTTTTTTAACTCCAGCTAGCCTCAAGTTTACCTATTGGCATTTAGTTTCCTGTGTTACACACCCCTCAATTGGACTGCATACATCTCAGAATCCTTCTGTCCCTGCATCCCTTAATGAATGAGAAAACAGGACTTTTTACTTACTGTAAAATATATTTTTTTGCATTCATTAAGGGACATGGGTCCCTAGAAGACGTTTCTCATAATCACTCCTACTTCTGCTTTTGCACAAAACTGAAGCATGATGGGAATGATAAGGGGTTATATCCTGGCTGATTAACTGCTTTTATTTGCCAGTATCCAGTTCCCCTGTGTGTAGCAACATAAGAATCTTTCTGACCTTGTGTATGTTAATGAATTCTAAGAAAAGGACTTTACGGTAATTTACAAATCCTGTTTTTCTTATGTATGGGAGACTGTGGGACAATGTCTTTTTATAACAAGTTAGTTCTTTATTTAACTAAGAAGGCTTATCAGCAGCAAACAAAAAGACATCCACAAAACAACTTAATGCTCCTTTTGAGACCAATATAGCTCCGAAACAGGAAAATGAAACATTCTTACTTCAGCTAGGAAAACCCCAGCAGAACAAATACAATAGAACAACAGGGCTCAGCCAACAGTGTAGCCTCCTGATATGTATCCAAATCAAACAGGAACAGCTTCCACCAACACTCTCATCACTCTACCCCTCTCTTTCTACCTTCCACTTCCTTACCAGCGCTCTAACTCAATGACCCTGCTGCTGCACTTATGTAGCCTGTAACCTGAAGAAAAGAGATGTAAACTTGCCATCTAGAACATATCGCTTTTGTCATGTAAAAACTCCCCTACCTGGAAGTGCCTTACTTTACCAACCTATTATTAACCCAGCATTGTGCCTCATGGACACTTTGCCAGCGTTCTTTTACCATCATTTGTGATCCTTTCTTGCATTTGGGAGATGTACTCTGGAACACTCTTGTGAGGACAGAACTCATCTGTTCTTCTTTCATTAGGTCAAACATTCCTGGGGTCTTTGTCTATATACCAATTTAAGGGGTAGGAGACCCATGGAGGCTTGAGGAACCCACCATATGGCAAACAAAAGTGCCGAAAAAAGGGAGTTCCAGTTTTTTCCTTGCTTTTGTACTACCCACCTAAGAATAGCTTTGGGGGTTTTGTTGAAACACTCAGCCAGACCATCCGTATGTGGATGGTGGGCAGATGTACACAGCTTCTTAATCTAAACAGCTGGCCATGTCTGCAGTAATCGTCAATATAAACGCGGTGCTTTGGCTGGTAACAATATCCTTGTTTTGGACAAGAGAATGGCTTCAAGGTATCAGGTGGCATAGTTGAGGATCCCCAATATGTATCAGTAACAGGTCGGTTTTATCATTGGGCTTACCAAATCTATGGCTATATGTTTAAACGAAATTTCAGTTAGAGGCAGGTGCACCAAAGGACCGCCAAAGTGCGACATTGGAGCAGTTAACTGGCAGGTAGGACAAGATTTCCTATATAGTAACAGCTGTCAGGAAAAAAGCCAATAAGGAGCCTCACATTGAACGTGCTCCTCTTGGCATGAGCATTGCACTCTATTATCTCCCCAGTTATGACATTATGACTACTTTCAGCATTACATGGTGCTTGCCATCTGGGGCATGAAGAATCCTGGTTGCCCCTCTGAAGGAGCTAGGACAAGAATATATTTCCCTTGAGTATGGTGGCAAGCTCTTAATGTGCTGGCAGGGGCAAGCAGCTCTCCAGTTGCTGTGCTTCTTTCAGCCATCTCAACCAGTAGAATGGTAGTTTGCGCATTCTGTGACACACAGTTTGCAGTCTCTCTGTCACTCTGGCCCCATTTCCGCAGGCGGGTCTTGACCCATGGCCGACAAGTCGTCTGGGCAGCCACCTTCCTATTTGTCTGTACTGTGCATGTGCACGCCATTTTCCTTCCCTGCACATCATGGTCAGCTCCTCCTCTGACTCCTGCTTGCTATACACGAATCGGCACAGCAATCCTTGGATATTCTGTGCACCTCTGCCTACAGTGACTTGTCACGGAAGAAACACCCTCCTGATGTGCTGTAACAGGTCATGAGTACACTTTAGGGAAGATCTCTCACACACGGCAGATCGTAGGCACAAAAAGAACTGTCTTGGGGACTGGGTGCCACATGCTCAGGTAATGGTCTAGCATCGTTCTCCCACAGTGTCCCACCACTGATAGTCCTGACTGCTGTCCCCAATCATGCCCTAGCTCCCTTGGGCACATGCCCTTCCTCCTGTCTATCCAGGGAGGAATTCTCAGGCACAATGTATTTTCATGGGTAGACTTCCAGCCCTTTTAGAGGCATCAGACCACAGGAGTCACAAAAGAGCCCCCTCATGCTTTCCCCCAGAGTCTATCTCTGATTTTCCTTTAACTGCACCTGTTCTTCCTGAGGAAGAGGATGGTACCTCATCTGATTCTGAGGGTTCTTTTCTGTATAAGGTTCAATCTCCAAAATTAATTTCTATCCTTATTGACGCAGTGTGCACGTGTCTGAACTTAGAGCAGACTGCGTCAGCTAAGTTACTAATCACCAGCTTAGGATCACTGAAACTGCCTTGGCCTGCAAACATCTTCCCTGTACACTTGCTTTTACAGCAAAGGGTTGTATGTTAATTGGCCTCACTCAGAAAAATTATTTGACCCTATACAACAGGTTGCTCAGCAATGCCCTATCAAGGAAAAGTTCCTCAAGAAATGATTAATCCCTGTTGTGGACCCTGCCATTTCCTGCATTAACAAAACCTGTCCCTTTCAAAGATATCCCGGACATGAAAGACTCTGCGGACAAAAGGTTAGAAGCCCTCCTTAGGGCATTGTTCTTCCTAGCAGGTCCAGCAATGCAACCTGCTGTTGCGACCATCTCTGTTTGTTAGATTTTAGCAGTCTGGTCCAAAAACATTACTAGGGATTCCGGATCTATTTTGATGAATCCTTCTATTCTCCAGTATCTTAACCTGTTACTTGTAGCCCTGCACTACTGTGTAGATGGATTAGCAGACACACGTTGTCAAATATTCAGCAAAAGCCCCCTGTTGGTTAATATACATAGGAGCCTTTGGCTCAAGTATTAGTCTGTGTAACTTCCTCATGAAGATGCCGGTTACCAGTTTGTTCCCCTTCCCTTTGGCTTGTACACGGCACCTCGGGTCTTCACCAAGGCTTTAACACCTGTCCTAGCTCTTCATCGCTCCCAGGGTCCCCAAATTGGGTTACCTGGATGATCTGCTGCTGACTCTGTTAGTGAATGTCCTATGGAACGTGGAGACCTTGCAGAGATTCAGTTGAATCCTAAGTCTTTGGAAGTCAGTACTGGATTAAACTCAACGCTTGGAGTATTATGAGTAAAGAGAGCATACAAAAGCAGACTAAGAATCAGCATTTGCCGCTGAGTACCATCAAGGGTCAAATCTCAGCCCTAGCTATTTTTGTCAAAAAATGCTGGCCTCTCACTCCCTAGTGAAAGTCTTTGTGCAGGGTGTTGCTTACATTGTTGCCCTTGTATGCCTCCCAGTGACCCCGTGGGTTCTCAGCCTGCTTCTGTCTGCCCTTCAGAAGCTGCCTTTTGAACCCATCAGGGATACTCCCCTGTCTGCCTTTACTCACAAGGTTGCTTTCCTCATTACTTTCACCTCTTCATCTGTCAGGATGTGGTACGCGCTGTGTGAATATACCTCTCAGCTACAGCTTCTTTTAGACAATCTGATTCACTCTTTGTCATTTCTGAAGGTCCCCATAAGATAAGATGCTTTCTTTGTCGTTGCATGCAAGATACAACAATATACAGTTTAGCTCAACCACTCTTAAGCAGCGTAAAATTCCGTAACATAATGATATATAACATATTAAAATCATACAATTTTCACAGCAACCTAAACAACCTTTATAAAACCATTAATTCAAATATTCCTACCTTGGCCGGTTACATATCAAACACAAACCACCCAAATTCCCAACCTATCCCTCTAAATTAATCAAACTATTTACTGCCTGTGGAAAAAAAAACCATTACCCAACTGATTTGTTTTTGTCAGTATTCTACGCAATTTGCCAGAATAAAGCAATGTAAACAAATGATTCCCAAGCTGCGTAGTCATTCCTGATCTTTAAAGCCCGTGTTAAAAGTCGGTCAAAATAGACAACCCTCAAGTCAGGTAAATGGAGCCCAAAATCCATTTAGCTGTACTCACTACCCGAAGCAGACTCCTCTGATCTGACCCTGTACAACTAGAATACCAAACAATATAGCATTGCATGAATATACTTCCAACTGAGCTACAGTAAAAGTTTAACATCGGGTTCTTAGTGAAGTGCTCTGTGTCCTCTGTGTCTCTTTTTTATTTTAATGGGAAAATACCAGGAGTCTGTTTAGCCCCCTGATATTTCACTGAAGCCCCGACAGTAAAGTTAGAAAACAAACAAATATATATATATATATATATATATATATATATATATATATATATATTTCAAATATTCATTTTGGTGCACCTCTACTCTCTATTCAAACCTCTTGTCCAATGGATATGGTTCCACTTATCCTTGTTAAGGCACACTCTGTTCCTGTTAACTTTTACCAGATGGATGTTCAGACCTCTTCTGATGCCAATTTCAGGCTTAAGGTTCTTCCGGCTATTCTCTTAGTTATCAATCCCTCTTGGAGGAGTTGGAAGAGCCTGTGTTTCTTTACAGCATGTTTTGCCTTCAGGACTAAACAATGTCCAGCTTGTGATACCAATCGTTTGTGCGGCAATTGTTTCTGTGAGAACCTATTTCCCACGTTGTTACATATGCCTGTTAGCATTTGTTTACTGTGTTGCCTACTCCTCAGTCGGCTTGCTTGTAAATGTACCAGTAGTCTAGGAATGCTCCTTTGCCCTGTGGCGTACGGTTAAGATAATAGGATCTTTGTCTTACAGTACCTGTAAAATCCCTTTCTTCGAGTACCTCACATGACACCTTTCCATTCCCTTGCTAATTTTTTTTTTATGTATGTATATATATATATATATATATGTGTGTGTGTGTAAACACACACAAAAATAGTCAAGTTGCGGTTCTAGCACACAAGAAATATAAAATTACCTAGGTGCTCTGCACGTATGTGGAAACAATTAGACTCATACTTATATATTTTTAAATAAACAACACGCTTTAACCCAAGTTTGCTCATGGTCATATGCATCATCTATGTCATTCATTTTAATTATCATCAAGTGCAACATGAGTGGCATACACAAATAATTTTCCAGTGAGTAATAAGCTATTGCATGATATTACAGAGATACACTTGAAAACATTGTGTGGGCATATTTAACATTTGTCCTGGATTCCTGCAGAGTTAATCACATAGTGTATTCTGCAGCTAATAGGGTCAGCCTATGCTGTGTTTCTACTCCAAGGTTCCTGCTCTGTTGTGATAGAAACAGGCTTTGGAAAACCCAGTTAGAACAAGCTGAAGACCGTACCCTCTCCTGTAAGAAAGTGTTCATTTATCTACCTGAAATTATCATAATTAGCTACCACGAAAGTACTGGACTAGTAGGATGTGGAGTCTGTTTCTAATAAAGACCTTAACACCCGAACAACACTAACATCTTCAGTATAGGAAACCAGGCATTTTAGATGTTGTGTCATTGTGCCATTTTTGCTTCTGTTAAATAATGCTATATTTTGTTCCAATTGTCTATTTTCAGAACCTGACACACACACATTTGTTAACTGAGGCTCTGGCTGAAATGAGAGAGAGAGGTGCAAAACTAAAGATTGACCTAACTGAAGAAGATTTGGTAAGAAAACTTACATACTTGTTTTTGTTGGGGTCAATTTATATTCAGAATCCAGCAAAAAATAAATCTGCCTATGCCAATAAAGGGGGGTACCTGCGCCCTGGGACCTTATTGGCTACCAGGAATTGTAGTCTTTGATTGTAACATGTAGTTGAGCACTGTTGTCATGGATTGCTCATAAAGCTTCCCCATGAATCATGTTTTATTTGCAGAGAGAGACAACGGTCCATTGGGACATCTTCATCAACAGCCCTTGGTGCTCACTTTTTTTTGATTATGAGAGAAAAGGAAACCCCCCATATGTTATTACATGTGGGCTTTGAAACAGGGACTTAGTCAACAGATAGCACAACCTGAATATCCAATATAAAGATAACTAATAGAAGAGAGTTAAATTCTCCCAATTATGATTTAAAGGAGAACTATGGGGTCAGTGTTTTTCCCCATAGTTCTCCTTAGGGTAACGGGAGGACAAAAAATAGCGTCCTCCCGTTACCCTAAGCTCAGTATACCGCGAGCTACAGCTCGCGGTATACTGAGACGCCGCAGCCGGAGCGGATCCTGACTTAGATGACGGGATCCGCCCAGCTGCGTGAGTGACAGCTGGCTCTGCCTATCTAGAGGCAGAGCCAGCTGTACCCGCCCCCTCACCCGTCCGTTCCGCCAGTCAGCGCTGGCAAATCGGAGCGGGGAGAGGGGAATCCAGCCCCTCCCCCTGTCACGGCAGAGAGCCGTGACAGGATCGAGAGGTGAGTGAACGCGGTATGTGTTCGCTCACCTCCCGATCTACTGAGCCGACCTGTGACAGTCTCATTGTCACAGGTCGGCTAGAACTATGAGGTGAGTGGAAATCACTCATCTCATAGTTCTCCTTTAAGATATGGTAATTATAACATTTGTGCTGGTAATGATAAATTATTTGTATATAATTTAAAGTGATGATGTGTGTGATTGATTATTGTGCTTGTATGTATTTTCTTTGTAGGGTCCATTGGTGATCAGTCTCTCCAATCCTGGGCCACTCACTTCTGCAGTGGTCTTGTTTCTGCACAGTATAAAAGCAACCGGCAAAGAGCCCATGTCTCCTAAAATGCTCTTTAGCCAACTTTGCCAAAAGTAAGCACTGGCTTTTTTTTTTTGACTTGCTTTGTGGGGGTAAGCAATTATTTGTATCAGATGCATATCTGCCAATTTCTTGTATTGTACTATGATAATGCATACTTCAAAGTAGGGTTTTTAGTGCAGGCTTTTTACATGTTATATATTCTGTCAATAAAATTTAAAGGGAAAATATATTGGGAGGGAATGTATCAAAAGTGGAGCAGACAGAATCTGGAGCAGTTGCCCATAGTAACCAAACAGCTTCTTTCAACAGTTTGCTTCTTTCATTTTCAACACTTAACTGAACACATTGGTTGCCATATGCAGCTGCTCCATATCCTGTCTGCTCCAGTTTTGATAAGTCCCCGTCAGTGTATTTTCGATAAGCACCTATTTTGAGTTCCTGTTACAGTGTTTACCTTGAAGTGTAGTTCCACTTTTACAGTCAAATTTGAGAAACTTCTATATATGTTTGTTACGTGCTCCTATTCACACAGCATAGCTAAAAATTATTTTGAAAAATAAGTTCTTACTTTTGAGATACTTTTGTTGAAGGTGCCTTTGTGCCGATTCCAAGCTACTCTGAGCAGTTTGAAAGTGAGACAAGATGGTCTGACTGAGGGTCAGACTGAGCTCCCTCTCATTAACACACAATGCCTCCAAACCTTTAACCCTTTGTTATGGTAGTGTTCAAATCTAATTTGCAACTGATGATTAAATCTGCCAGCACTGTACAGACAGGGTTAATTTGAGTAACTATAACGCCCCACTGCCCCCTCCTTAACATTACATAGGGATGGTTAGGTTGGATTTTTAGGCAAGTAATAAGCACTTAAAAATTCTAAGCAGCATTTTTTTATTTTGCAATGTGAGTGGGGACATGTAACAAATATGAAGTAGGTGTTATCCCAAATGCCTGCAAAATGTAAAATTTAAGGCTGGATTCACAGCTTTGCATTGCAGTAATGCAAGTGCACAATACTAAAGCATACAATCCTTGGTGTATTGCAGTGCCATTGTTTTTGAAGGCATCAGAGCTATATTGCAGAGCACCACAACGCATGGTAATACACCACCATGCTTTATGCTGTGCTACATCCTCAAAAAAGGGTCAGATTTGATTTTCAAGCTGCTGGAGGGTGTTGTCAGCTTATTTAAAATGAGTGGGCTACCATAACACAATGCATGATATTGCTTTTTAACTTTTGTGTGCAGTAACGCACCACACTTCCCTCCTAGAAGATGTGCAAGGGCCCACAGCCCCCTTCTTGTTGTGCTCCGTACTGCAAGTTAGTATGCATTGCATTAAGGCAGCCTATTCACTTTAAATAGTTTGGCAACTAACTACAATGCACCAAAATCTAGACATGTACCTTTAACTTTTAACTCACTTTAATACAATGCACAATTGGTTCTCATCTGTGTGTTGTGGTGTGCTGCATTGCATGTGTGTTGGGGTGGATTTGCAAGGTACGTTACAGTGCCATTCAGAATGAAATTCAGATATTGTTACTGTGCGTTACAGTGAATGTTGAGATAAGAGATCATCCACATAGGGAGTGCATTGTTTTCAATGAGTTGGCCAACTGAAAATCTTCCAATGTGAGAAGGGGCAGCAAAGTAGAACCACAGAACTCTTTGCAACGCAGGGAGCAATGCCTGAAGTTAAAATAATATTGCCCCTGTGCACATCTCAAATTTCAAACAATACATTGAAACACTTTTGGCCTTTGTCTTAAATTGGGGGTGTACTCCTTTACTAGATATCATAGGAGTATGGCTCCATTCAAGTCTATGGTGACTCCAGCACCAGTGAAGATTTGGGACCAGGGAAAGGTTAACACAAGACACTGGAAGAATAATCTCATGGGTGGGAGGGAGTCTGAAGTATCTTAGGCTAGGGGGCAAGGGGGGTGTTTTGTTTTGTTGTTTTATTTCATTTGTTAATAGATATAAACAAGTCCTTTTATTCCTTCCTAATAAGTACTTGGCGTGGGCACAAAAGGTAGCTTTCATATATGTGATTGTGGCTGTTTTGTCCTTTTTGGCATTTGTTCTCCAGTAAAACAACTGTTGTAACAGTGCAGTCATACAGAGATATCACCCGGTTTCCAATAGTAAAAGCGACCAGTGTGTTTTATGTATGCAATGGAACACTCTTGTAAACAGGTGAGCTGTGGTAAATGATTTGTTTTTCTATATCTACTTCTGATGGTGAACAATTCAAGTGGATTACCAGAGTGTGTAGTTATCGAAAAGCTCTTACGCAGTTTGTATACTGTGTTCATTTAGCTTGTAAGACCTATTTTATTATTTCAACAAAACTGGGCAGAAGATGGCTAATCACTTAATCACCAACCTAATTATGTGCTCTGCTGGCTAACAGATGTGGTTCTTCCTGATAGAGTGGGACGTTTTGTCCTCTTAAGAGCTTCTGCTGCCAAGCAATAGCGCTTTATTGGTGCTTGTTTTGTTCAGGTCAAGTGAAACTCTGGAGATGGCTCATGAGAAAAATGGAAGGAGCTAATAAATTGCTCTCTTCTGGTGTGCTTGCCTAAAATTATTGATTTACTTGAAAAAAAAAGACCCTTTGTCTTATTCCTTCGGTAATAGTATCCAAATATAATAACATCTAAATCAACAACAAACATATACAAGTTAGAATAAACATTTAGAGTTCTGTATCGGAAATACTATAAATACTCTGCCCAATGCTGCATACTTGGAGTGTTCCACCCCCTATAGTTGATTTATGCTTTGCTTATAATTTGGTTCTCCTGTAGGCTGTAGCAGCTTTGGAAGGAAAATTAAGTCTTAAGACTTTGCACGTATTTTGTTTCAATGTACGTGTCCCCCAGTGTTCAGTGCTGGGCCCCTTACTGTTTAATCTCTTTAATGATATAGAGTTGGGGATTAAAAGTACTATTTCTGTGTTCGCAGATGACACCAAGTTATGTAGTGGAATACAGTCCTTACAGGATGTCTCCAACTTACAAGCTGACCTGAATGCACTGTATGATTGGTCATCTATTTGGCAAATGAGGTTTAATGTTGATAAATATAAAGTTATGCACTTGGGGACTAAAAACATGCATGCGTCATACACTCTAGGGGGAGTCTGTTTGGGGG
>NW_017307063.1:179109-188578 GCF_000935625.1 Nanorana parkeri | reverse complement strand
GGGGGGGGGGGCAATGATGGAGAAAGATCTGGGTGTTCTGGTAATAATAGCATGCAACGCCAAGCAGCAGTTTCTAAAGCAAGCAATATACTTTCTTTATTAAAAGCAGTCTAGACTCCAGAGATAAAGACATCATCCTGCCCCTGTACAAAGCATTAGTAAGACCTCATCTGGAATATGCAGTTCAGTTCACAAAAAGGATGTTGTGGAACTGTAGAAAGTGAAGCGAACGGCGACTCAACTCATAAGAGGCGTGGAGGAGCTCAGTTATGAGGAACGATTAACTGATCTGAATTTGTTCTCTCTGGAGAAGATGTGATTAAGGGGGGACATGATCACCATGTGTAAATACATAAATGGTCCATATAGTGAGCTTGGAGCCAAATAATTCACTTTAAGGTCACTGCAAAGGACAAGGGGTCAAGACTCTTTACATCTGGGGTGAAAGAGGTTTAACCTTTGCATACGGAAAGGATTCTTCACAGTTAGAACTGTGAAAATGTGGAATAGACTCCCCCTGGAGCTAGTTCTAGCTAGCTCAGTTAATTGTTTAAAAAAAAAAATCTGGATGTATTCCTAAATGCACAGAATATTACTGGATATTGGGTTCTTATAGATATATTACGCATCAGAGATCGTTGATCCAGGGAATATCCAATTGCCTTATGGGATCAGGAAGGATTTTTTTTCCCCCTGTTGGAGCAAATTGAACAATGCTTTTATAGGGTTTTTTTTTGCCTTCCTCTGGATCAACAGTTGGTCCATATAGTGAGCTTGGAGCCAAATAATTCACTTTAAGGTCACTGCAAAGGACAAGGGGTCAAGACTCTTTACATCTGGGGTGAAAGAGGTTTAACCTTTGCATACGGAAAGGATTCTTCACAGTTAGAACTGTGAAAATGTGGAATAGACTCCCCCTGGAGCTAGTTCTAGCTAGCTCAGTTAATTGTTTAAAAAAAAAAATCTGGATGTATTCCTAAATGCACAGAATATTACTGGATATTGGGTTCTTATAGATATATTACGCATCAGAGATCGTTGATCCAGGGAATATCCAATTGCCTTATGGGATCAGGAAGGATTTTTTTTCCCCCTGTTGGAGCAAATTGAACAATGCTTTTATAGGGTTTTTTTTTGCCTTCCTCTGGATCAACAGTGGGTAATTGTGGGCATAGTGTTCTGTTTAGGTTTTTTTTTTTCTTTTCATATCTCTATAGGTTGAACCCGATGGACATGTGTCTTTTTCCAACCTGACTAACTATGTAACTTTAATTCAAACAGAATGTTCACTTGGACTTTTAATATATAGGGGTAAAAGCTTTCACATGAGTTTGACTTCTGACACGTTTCTGTTTCAGGCACATTAGATGGTGCTATCACATTCTGCAGCAGATGATAATATTGCTGTAACCAAAGCATGGTGTTTAATGTGTCGATGGGTTGTTTTTTTCTGAAATTGTTCTAAAGTTCTGTAATGTTTAATTGACCTATATTTAAAGTTATGTTTTGGCTTCCTCTCAAGGATCATCCATGTACCATAAGGCTGGGTTCACACCTAGGCGTATCGAACATGCGAGTTTGTCGCGCGTTTCCGAGGGCTACTTGGCTGTATCCCAATGGAAACGCGCAACAAAAACGCCCCAAAGAAGCTCCTGTACTTCTTTGGGCGTAGGGCGTTTTGTAGCGCGTTCATACGGCCTGTAATACGCCCAGGTGTGAACCATACCCATAGGAAATAATGGAATTTCAGTGTTTGAGCGTTTTGCAGAGCGTTCGAACGCGCTACAAAACGCCCAGGTGTGAACCAGGCCTAAGCCTTCTAGTACAGCATAACCTTAAACTGTGGACAAATATTCTGGGAAAATGTTATTGTCCCACCCTTTCCTAAAGCCCAGCTACAGGATCAAACTTACACCTTACTTACAGTTTCCAAAATAAATCCCTTTGGAAACCGCTTGATTGATTTTCATATCAGAGACTTAGTTTAGGTGGTAGAGTATCGTACTGCTAAGACATCATCAAGATGCACAGAATTCACTCCCTATCCTCAGGACGCTGGTAGGACAACTATAACAACCGACACATATCACTTATGACCTGATAGTCCCCACAGCTTCAAAACTACATTTTCTATGAGTACACCAGAATCAAGTAACTTTGTGGACATGTTACTGGGATTTTTGTTTAGAAGTTCCTAATCCCTCAAGGGGCCAAAGGAGAGGAGTAGAGAGGTGGAGAAAGCTGGTCCTGAACCACGGAAGCACACGGAGGGGAGAGGCTTACTGCCCACTGTATACTAATGCTGCCATGCTTACATAAGCTACTGTAGCTATAGACTACACTGGGGCAGTGAGGGGATCAGTCACCTCAGAGATAAGCAAATAAACATAACAAACACAGGAACTTGTATGGAGCAGAGGGCTAGATGTGTGAGGAAGAGATAATTGCAAGACTCATTGTTGAGTTACTTACTATTTTCAGGCAAAATTTGATTTTGCCTGGAGTTGGGCTTAACTCAATGTTAATTCCCCAATTCTAACCAGGTTGTAGGAGCCCAAATGCATTGCGCTGGTGCACTACTCATAAGGTTATGTTAGCCTAATGTTTCCCAAGCCTGCCCTCAAGTCCCCACAATAGTTCATGTCCTGTGGATATCCACAGAAGAAGCAAATTGCATTGCTGTGACCCTGATTACTCCACTTGTGTGTAGGTGAGGTTACTTGCATAACGTGCATTGTTGATGGCATTAAACCACTGGTCTGGGAAACACTACAGTATCATTCTTGACACAAAGTAGTGTTTACTGTTGATTTTATACTTAAGAAAACCTACAACAACCTCCTAAGCAAACACATGGTAGACAACTACAAGATAAAAACTGAATTTGTAACCAAATTAAAGACCAAACCTCTATTTTGTTAATGACTCACTATATCATGCACCCATAATTTATTTATTTTTTCCACAAAAATGTTATTGTTTTCATAAAGATAATACAATAAAACAGAAAACATATTGAAATAGGTAAAAAAGCATAGCATAGATAAAGTAATCCGAAAATGTTGTGATAAATACATATAACCGGCTCATGAACAACAGGCTTATGAATGAAACACCCATCATTTTATATCTTTTATTTACTCCCAGCAAAACCAGTCTCCTCATGAACAAGCCATGTTTGTGTAGTATTTTGTGAATAAGACCTGTCCTCAAACTAAACTGTTGAAAATTGGTATCAAATTTGTGCTTGGTGCATCTCTGATGCATTTTCCATCAAAACACACATTAAATTGTGTTCAATCATAACACATCTAAAGCGCATGTAAACATGCAGTTTGAAGCGGGCCATGATAACATCAGAAGTAGTGCAGTGGTACCTAGTCTCTGTGATCATTTCTTATGCATCCCCTTCATATCTTGTTTCTAGAGGTGAAGCACAGATATGCATTGAAAAACGTGCGACAATCACGCGGTTTACAATGAACAGTCGCACGAAAACAGCTCGCCATATGAATCGCCTAGGTGTGAACCTAGCCTCAACCTACATGTTTTCATAGCAAGTCTTTTCTGCTGCATGCCAATTTTTTGTTTTCTGTTCTTCCTCTTTTGGTGTCCTTTTTTTAAAAATATGCTCTTCCATCTCTTAGCCTTTTATATTCTGTAACTGCCACCATGTCATTTGTTATTTTTATAATACCAGTGCACCTCTCACAGTCTAGTTACAAATTCTGACTCGGCTATAAAAATCAAAATAATGTTCCCTTGTTGGCATATGTAAAACAGAACACCAGGCAGACGCCTAAATACTTAAGTGAAATACATATATGTGAAAAGTTTCATATGCCAAATTTTCGGTACTTCAGTTCAGCACGTTTTATGATCCACACAGCACAGCAAGGTTTGTGACCTCCTTGCATGCTACACAGCAGTTTAGCAAATGCAATAGTCTAGTAAAGCGCTGACCCTAGAATGTAATGGGACAGAAGATGGGCAACAGAACACTGAAGAGATCATCCGTTTGCACAATTACATAAGTATGTTCATTGTGTTAGAATTCCAGCAATGTGCAAAATAGTAGAGCCCTGTTTGACTGTTGCTTACCCTTTCCTTTGCCAGTTTAAGTGTTGCTGTGCAGGGGATTATTGGGGCTATTATTAAAAAGGATTGAATGCTTTAATGAATATATAACTGGATTAAATGGTGTTTTTTTTCTTTCTGTCTGGAGTGTAGCTTTAAGAAAATATAAATTGAACCAAAGTTGCACTTTATTAGGTACATTATTTCAGAATTATATCAACGTACCACAACTTGCTGTTTGTACACCAAAGCTTTTATTGTGCAAAAATATTTCAGGTAATGTTGAAACCAAAATGTGTTTATTGTTAGACTAGAATAATATCCTGTACAAGTTCACATGTTATCTTTTTGGTATTTCTCTTCTGAAAGTAGGTTACTTGACAAAAATAAATATAAATTTTTCTATCTGTCAGTTATGGTCTTGTTGTGACCCAGTCACCCATGTGAATGGTATGTTGTGACTGGTCTCTTCAGAACTGTGTCTTTGATTTACTGGAGTCTCAAGCTGCACACCAGGTCCTGCTGATGCCAGTGCTGAACAGACCGTGGTGAAATGGCACACTGACAATGCCTCCATTGCAGCAGGCTGCAGTCCCCACCAGGGTTAGCAGGAGGTTTCATTACTTCCGCCTGCTTACATTGGATAGAAGCTGGCCAGGAACTGCATTCTGTTGTTTTTTTTGTTCTTCTGAGGCATCCATATTTTGTGACTAGCTGCTGAACATTACATTCCTTCTGTACCAGAGGGACTAGTCCTGTATCTGGAAGCAATGTGTTGCATGACCCCTCGGTCCAAATCAGAGTGGAGCAGCAGTGACACCGTTGGCATCCCAAATGGTGTTTTATAGCAGAAAATTTAATTCAGCAGACAAATTCCTACATTCTCATGCTGTCAGTGTTTTTACAAAGACAAGTGCATTTTTAACTATTTTACAATTTAAGCGTCTTTATGTCTCGTAGGGAATTTTATTTATTGGGAGGATTTTATTATTTATGTGTATGCATATAAATGTCCTGAAGTAAGTGAAAATAATATTTGTACCTATTTTTTTCATCATAAATAACATAATATAACCCCATAATCATTATATTAATATTATAACCCTTATTAGAGCAAACAACTTTTCTAAAGTGTGCTCTAGAAGCTTCGACCTTGTGCTGATTTTTAGGCTCCATTCACATATAGCGTTTGCGTTTTTCGTGCGGAAGACTGCATGGCACGCAAACGCTAAAATCTTTCATCTGCACTCATTCCGCTTGATTGTGGCTATAACTAAAGCCGCGAACGTGCAGAATCCGTCAAAAAAATCGCGCTTGGACTATTTTGCTGCAAAAGTCTGAACAATGCACATTAAAGTGCATTGTTTTTTATGTTTAGAACAACTCGTATTCCAGCCGGCCGCTTTCTTGTGACTGGAGCCTTACACTTGCGTTACATTGTAACATTTTCCAAGAAAAAATTATATTACTGTCTTTATAATATTTCTCACAAATTTTAATGGCATTGGCATTAATGGCATCGGCATTTGTTCCAGTTTTTGCTGAAAGTAGGTAAAAGTTCTTAAACTTTTGTGGCGTCATGGATTAAATGCATAAAATTCTGTTCTGCTTCCAGATTCTACGTTTATATCATGGCTATGAATATTTACTAACCACAGTATTATTGTGTAAAAGGAATTTCTTATTATTCCACCCTTCCTTCAAGTGAAGTTTTCAAGTGAAGTGTGCCACTACAAAATAAATCCTGCTCACCTTCTTTGGTGAAACATTCGGTCTACATACCCATGTGCTGATATAAACCTTCATTTTATGAGACAGTATAAAGAGGTTATGGTGAGGTAATTTCAGAAGAAACTCCAATAGGGCCTTATTAAAGCAGAATATATCTGCATGTCTCGCTTCTATTACAAATTCCCAAAATATGGATTTTATTCCCCATTTTAGGATGGAAATGCAGATCTCTTCTATTTGAAGAAAGCTCTACTGTATTTTGTGCTGGTTCAGTGGAGGGCTTTTTTGGTTCCTTTTAGCTCCCCCCACCCCTTATTTTTGGATTTGTGATGGAAGTGAGACAGGAACATAGATACCTTCTGTTTCAAAGCAACCTTGTCATCAGTAATGAAACTAGACACGAACTGCAAAAGGTGTGAGATAGTGTCTCCTCAACTGGGTTATATGGTTGCTCCCGCTGACCTTTCCTTTACTGCTGTAGGGATTGACAGCAGGGACACACTATTTCACACACCTGCAAGTGCCAGATAGCAGCTGTGATCGGAGCTCTTTAAAAAAGTGGAGATTTTCCCCACTACCGCCCATAAAGGTGTATATTTTTTTTTTTGGCGAGGCTGCTTTCATTGTCATTTGGTAACGTTAGTGTTGGTCTTGCTTTGAAAAGTTACTACTATGATTCACATTATACTTTTTGAAAGTCTAGTTTGCTGTTGCATCATTTAAAAAATCAAAATTATGTCTACTTTGGTATCAGATATAAATTACCAAGGCATATCAATCAGCCTATACACTTTTTATGTCCTGGCCTTTAGGAAACACTTGTCAGGTTTTAGAAGCGTACACCAAGAGTCTGAATGCCAAGACTTATTTGTAACTTGGGTCAATTCAGTTTAGGTTTGTATGTTGAAGTGCTTCTCATAGTGATTCTTGTTGATTCTTTGTTATTGAGATGAAATTCTGATAAGTAATGTGCTTATTTAAACACTATGAAATGTTATTTTGTAAAGATTTTGGTCTTTTGCAGGATATAAAAATAAGTCAGAATATTTGAGTACAGTAGTTGGTATATCCCTGCTGGTAGGGAATGAACCCAGAAATTTCAATATTTGTGATTGTTTTGCTAATAACTGAAGATGTTTTTTTCATATTACTTCCATGTTATAGACTGTACTTAAAGTGACATTAAAGGCAACTTTTTTTTTTCCCCCCACCCCAACGTTAATTAAAGCACTTACCTTAAATGATGTCTCCTAATCCGATCTTTTCCTTTTCTGCTTGCCAGCAGTAAATATGTGAAAAAAAAGCTGAGGGTTTAGAAACCCTTTAAGTTATTAAAGTAATGGTTACCATTAAGGGTTACCATTATCCTTAAGTGGGCCATTACATTTAATAAAATCTAATATACTACAACGATTGATATATTGATGCAACCCTTACCCTTGTTAATTAATGGAGAGGATATGTCAAGACTAAATAAGGGGATTAGATGTTTTCCCTGGAGTGGAAAAAAAATAGAAATAATGGTCTAAGGCAGGGGTCAAAATTTCAAGTCCTGAGCTACTAGCCAGGCTTTAAGAGTTACTCGCCACCAGTTGCCCACCTAACCCCTACCCTGCCCTTAACTCCACCCTCTTAAATAATCTTATAAATCACAGATGTTTTATGCAAAATAAAGTTACAAAAATAAATATTAACAACTTTAACAATATTACCATAAAGGTCCCTGCCCCCACATATAAAATTATCAGGCAGATCCCTGGTGATCTGGTGTGATTAGAAAGGTCTGCAGACATTACTAATCACTCCGTTTTCGACCCAGAGCTCAGTGAAGAGCTCCGGCCGAAAAGGAAGGTAGACAGACCAGCAGGAGCAGCTGCTCCCACTAGTCAGGTACTGACTCAAGCCTGACTGCATTTCCACTCGCCTGCACTGCATTTCCACTCGCCAAATGAGAGCAGGCGAGTGGAAATTTTGAGCCCTGGTCTAAGGGACCATTCACACCAGAAGTGTTGGGGGTATGCTGGCCACTTTCTTCAGGCAATCCCCCACGCATAACCAAGGAAGTTTACCTTGTTTTAAACGGGCACAATTCACAGAATCGCATTGGGGTGGTGTGCCCTGAGAAAAAGTATGGTATGCAGTACTTTTTTCAGTGCAGTGTGATGTGACACAGTTCAACCGCATTGCACTGCTCTGTGCAAATAGAAGTTAATGAAATGTCACTTGTAAAATTTCAGTAAAGTTCTAACAAAAAAATGTCATCAGCGTGATGTGTTTGGATTGGCACATGATCAGTGTGCCTGTCAACGCATACCAGCAGCCGTCTGTTTAGCGTAGCCGTGTGTTTAGGGCAGCCTTCTGGTGTGAATAGGCCCTAATGCTAAATTCCAGACTAACTGGGTTGGGATTCCCAAACATTGTATAATACCTCTGTTCTGCTAAGAATTGCTTTAGCTTGGCTCTTAAAAAATATTAATTTTATTGATCTGGACTTGTAAAAACAATTTACAGAGGGGGGTCGCTTTATCATATTTGGTACATGAAAAGAAAAATGAGTGCCCTTGGACAGGTAGATTTTTCTTCTATAGGGATAGCTTAAAGGACTGGATTCTCTTCTGGAAATATCAAGGATAAAAATTTGAGAAGTATTTGCCAAGTGGAGGGAACCCAAGGTTCATACCAGGAATAATGTTTTTAATCATTTGAGTTAGACAGGGTTATTCCTCACTCTCAAAGTTCCTGCATTAAAACTGTGACATAATTTCATTTAAGGTACTTTGAAAAAAAACTTGGCATATCTAAGAGTTTATAATTCTCCTGTAGGCAAATAATAGACTATATATATGTACATGATTGAAGTGGAATGTTTGCATATCCAGGGAAAACTAGGCATTGTTGTAGTAATTCTTCATTCATGTGAAGAGAAGTCATAGGAAAAAAATTAGCCTCAACCATTAAAAAGTAATGGCTTTGTGTGGTAAAAACTGGAGGACTACTTTCCCCGAGAAACTTCGGAGAACTAATAGCGGAAGGCAAAAAAAGATCTATAAAATAATTGTCGGAACTGATCTCAGAGAACTAAAACGAATGATATTGCCTTTACTTCTGCAGCTAGATATTCTGAATAGAAGGGTCATAGTAATTGTTGCCTGCAGTACAGGACCCCTATACCAAGTTTACACCACATGCTATTTTAGTGTAAAAAGGATTAAAAGGCTTTGGAATAGAATTACTGGCTGGGCAAGCAGCTAAATGGTGAGACGTATAAATAAATGTATCATTCAAAAAGATTGCATTACTACCTAGTATCCAGGAGTGGAATGGAAATGTTATAATTTTGATAATATTGATCATATTAAACGCATTGCTTAAAAGATGGGTTGATGGAAGTGTACCTGGAATAAGTGATTTTATACAGTATATCAGAGTTTTAGATTTTTATTAGTGACGTTTTTTAGCAGGGGGGTAACTACAAATCACAAGGCCCCATGACAAATTTTGTATGGGGTCCTGTGATTTCTAGTTACGCCTCTTGCAGAGCCCACCTGAGATCCCACATAGCCCACCTAAGAGTGACCCTGCAGAGCCCACCATAGACTCTTTCAGGTGGGCTGGTCACACACCTCTTACCTGTCAGCCCTATCCGCTGTCAGCCTTCTCC
>NW_017307063.1:164730-178831 GCF_000935625.1 Nanorana parkeri | reverse complement strand
CCCCATCTCCACCGTCGCCAGGCCTGGCCTCTTTCTCCTCTTCCTCCGCTGCCAGGCCCTGGCCTCCTCCTCCGTTGCTGCCTCCGGGCCATGGCCTCCTCCACCGCGAGCTGCTGGCTGCCACTGACTCAGCAGCGGCTGTGAGTAGAGGAAAAAAGAATAGGTGAGATTCTGGGATGTAATGTGGTTATTTACATTTTGAGCTTTTATGTCATTTCTAGTGTCCATCATTATAAGTACAGTGCTCTTCAAGCTACATTTTTTAATACTGTATATCCTTTTCTCTAAAATATTACAATACGTTTAGCTGTGTTTGCTATAGGGGTAAAGTGTGAAACATTAATGCCACATTAATAAATAGCTTAATCTTCATATTCTTTGTAAAAATGAAGATCCTTTTTGTTTTATGGGATGTTGGTGATCCTTAAATAAAAAATAATGTAACAGTTTCTAGAAAGGAAGGATCAATGTGGGAGCTGATTTGTAGTATCCTCTATATGGTATCCAGTTCTCCCACCCCCTACCATGCCGGAACCTAAAACAAGAAGGATGATTCTCTTCTCCATGGCAACTGTTTAGCGTCTGGTACTAATTCATCCACTGTTAATTTTGTTAGTGTTGCAGCTGTCAGACGTTTTGCTGGGACAGATTGGATATATCGCTACAGGGCCCGTCTGTTTGTTTTCCACTGCTCTGAATATCAGGAGCGCAGATTTTCATTTTTCCTTATCTGGAGAGATAGCGCTTAACGTATATTAACCTTTTTCATGCTGGGGGCCAGTAGATAATAAGTACTTTCAATAAACCTCCCATGTTAAAGAAGTTATCTCAGTTAAGATGTTTTGCCCTAACACTCTATTTATTAGCACGGTGCAGTATCCCATACTAGCCATTTAAAAATTTGTCTTAAACACTGAAAAAATGAAAAAGAAAGGGTTAAGTATATGAGAATATTTAACAATAAACTGCTTTGGACAACAAACACATTTCAGTTTCTTCCCGGACATACAAGGTCTTTATTTGGTAGCTTGTTTTTTCATTCTCCAGGTTTTTTTTGTTGTTAATGAAAATATGAACGACAAATGTAAGAATACACTTTTAATATATGCCATTCATAAATAAGGTATTTTAAGATATTTTTATGAAAGGTTTCTCACAAACACAGGGACTCCAAATACGAGTATTGTTAGTGCATGTAATACTAGCACATGGAAAATAAATGAATGTGTATGTTTTAGTATTTTGTTTCTTGTATAAATCTATTTGTGCAAAAGTTCTAGCTCCTGAAAATTAGTTGTCAGCCTAAACATTAAATTTACTAGCCTAGCATATGACAGCCTTAAAGGAGAACTATGGGGTTAGGGCTTTTCCCCATAGTTCTCCTTAGGGTAACGGGAGGACACAAACTAGCGTCCTCCCGTCACCCTAAGCTCAGTATACCGCGAGCTTAGAGCCGTGACAGGATCGAGAAGTGAGCGAACGCCGGTATGTGTTCGCTCACTTCCCGATCTACTGAGCCGACCTGTGACAGTCTCATTGTCACAGGTCGGCTAGAACTATGAGGTGAGTGAAAAACACTCACCTCATAGTTCTCCTTTTATTATTTTGTGGGGTACCAATTTTTATTTTATTATCAATGGTTTACCATCTCTAGCGATGAACCTCTTTCTTTCTCCTAGCTAAATTAAATAAAGCATTACACATTTAGACACCAATAAAGTTTAGTTTAACGTTTATTGAACATTTCTAACAATCTTTTTTTTGGAAAACAGTGGCTTAGTGATTAGGACTTCTGCTTTGCAGCACTTGGGTCTTCCATTGGAATCCCAGCCAGGACACTATCTGCATGGGGTTTGCATGTTGTTGTTGTTATTATTATTATACAGGATTTATATAGCACCAACAGTTTGGGCAGCGCTTTACAATATAAGGAAGACATTACAATCACAATACAATTCAAGACAAGATGGTAATTCAATTCAAGACCCATTCTTAGCTAATGCAGAGCTATAAACCATCTCCATTTCCAAAGTGAGGGACATCTCCTCTTAGACAGTTGTCATGGGAACAACGGTTCCTGTTGGAAGATCTTCCTTCTGTTCCTGTTCTGGTGACAATTCAAAATTGTGGATTTACTCTCACTTTCATTCTTGGTGTTATTGATGATCGGGACAATTAGAGAGGGTGATTCTCCCTAATGAGGACACTGATAGCAATACAAACCTGGCAGTGGTTCTAACCCCTCACCACTGAACTCTAAGAATTTTAGCTTTACATATAATTTAATGACGGTCTACAATTATTTTTATGTTCCAGATATACACTCAGTGGCTACTTTCTTAGGTACTAATATCTGTAAATTGTGTAAAGTGTCTGCAGCAATTTTTAGGTAAGCTGTGGTATTTAAATTATGCTTAATTGGGTGGGGATACATGGAAAGAAAACATCTCGTACACCATTACACCATCATAGACCCGAACTGTTACCAAACACAAGAAGAATATATAGATGCATGGTATGTACACCAAATTCTGACCCTACTCTACCCATGTAGCAGTAGAAGTATTTTCCTTATCTCATTTAGCTATATCCTTATTTCCTGTTCGGGGGGGGGGGGATCCAGTGTTTTCTTTTGCTGCTATAGCCCATCCTCTACAAAGTTGTAGGTTTCAGAAATCTTGTTTGCATTCTTGCAAAAAGTGTTTTTTGAGCACTCGTGGACTGTCTTTCAGCTTGAACAAGCCTTGCCATTCCTCTTTGATCTCTGTTATTGCTAAGGTCTCTTAGCCCAAGGAACTAAAGCTTGCTGTTTGGCCGGCTCGATGCTGATTGACCGGGAAGCTGGCTTCCCAGCTTATCAGCACCGAGCCAGGCAAACAGCATGGAGCCGGCTTTCCGGCCAATGAGGAAGCCGGGCAGTGGGTATTGACCTGCCTCCCAGCTTCGTGATTGGCTAAGCAGCCGGCTCAATGATGATTGGCTGGCTCGATGTTGATTGGCTGGGATTGGCTCGATGCTGATTTGCTGTCCCCAGCCGCCAGTGCCGCCACAGATTTCCACGGTTTCGTCTGTCCTCCATGCGGGGCCCAGGACCGGCACGTCAGGTCTCCCCCGCAAAAATCGGAGAGAGATCAGCAAGCTTCCAGCCGCTGATCTCTCTTTCGATCACTGGACCCGGAAATTATGTGTATTACATCACTTCTGGTGTAGTCCTCATGGACGCCATGTAACTAGAATTTTCAGGAGAGGATAGCCTTAGTCTTAAAGTGGAACTGAACTCAACAAGTGAAGATTTGCTATGTTTTAGGGAACAGTTCTATTTAAGGTACTGCTGCCCATGACTGCTAGTCTCAGGAGATTTGGAGTGGGATTAATCAATGTCACTACTGTGCTGTTCGCTGTTCTCCTTGCTAGAGGCTCTGACATGAAGAAGCAAAAGCCCTAGCCTCTAACAAGATGGCTGCCCCCACACAGACAAAGTGCATAACAGGCATGGTAAGTTAGTAATAGGGAAAGATCAGCAGCAGGGGGACCACAAGCAATACTGTTGACTAATCCTTTGCCCTCTACCTGCCCTATTTTGGGGACAAGTTCCAGAAAATTCCTCTATAATAAAGAGGAAGCTGGAAAGTGCCAGGAATACAGTTGTCTTAAAGACTTCTGGGATAACACCAACTAGGATGAGACTGGAAATGGATTTGGAAAGAAGGAGGGACAAGAAGCGTGCTGCATTCATTTGTGACCAGAGAAAGATGTAAATGCACCAAAAAGCTTTCATGAACCAGGTAAATGGTTAAAGATTAATTTAGTGTTTTATAATATATGAACAAGTTTGCATTGACAACTTTCTTCCATTTCCCACATAAACTGAGAAGCTATTTCTCTGTATTTCATTATACGTTTTAATTAAGCCCTTTTAATGAAGTCATTTATGTTACATTTATGCTTTAAAATGTGGAGGCTTCTGATTAGAAAACAATATTCATATAAACATTTATTTAAAAATATAATTATTTTAATTAATGTGGTTTCATGTTTTATTTTGTATGAAAAGCTTCTTTGTGCGTTTTAGATTTTATCACAGCCTATTGTGTAGGATAAAAGCAAATTGCAAACCTTAAAAAGAATATGAGCAGCAGAAAGAGCCTTTATGAAAATGTATCTCAGTGACAGTTACCCTTCACTTCATGTCACCATTAGCTGAGGACCAACCTGTTCTGTCATTATACTGCTGACACTGTACAACAGGTTGTAGCTTGCTGGCACTGGCTTCCATATGTCTCCACATCTGTGAACGGTCAATTCAACCCACCATCCGAGCAGTCCAGTCTTGCCAAGGATCTTGCTTGGAGCAAGTTTTCAAGGAGAGGAGAGTGCACATCTTTTAGCTGTCAGGATTCAGCGTATCAGAACAAAATTATTTTACCCTTGGTTTATCCACTAACTTTCTGCATTTTCTAGACAACATGTAGAGGAATGCTGAATGTATTTGTTGCTGCCATCTCATTATTTAATAATTAGATCTGTTATCCATAATGTTCCGGACCTCAAGGTTTTTGTAAAAGGGACCTTTTTTTTCTTTGTACTTTAGTATTATTCCTGATTTAAATACCGTCATCGGCCCTTCTCACTCATTACTTAGCAAACCCTTTTTTAACTACTTGGTTATTTAGTAGATTGAAAGCATTGACATAAATATCTTAAACCTCTCAGATTGGCTCAATGCTTTTCTTCTTCAAAATGAAGAAAGGTAGGTACTAAAAACTATGGCAACCTACATGTCAGATTGTAAGGAGAAGAAATAATAATTTTTGTTCTCCATATTTGATTAATGGTAGTAGGTTGCTGGATTTACCCAATATCCGTCATTTTCATATATGTAGGTGACTTTTTATTGTGCATGTATATGTATAGAGAGATATGGATAGATACTGATGATTCAGGCCTGTGATAGTGTATGCATAACTTTTATTTATATTTTTTTTTATGTGTACCATTGGGGAAATTTCCATTCACTTCCTGTGCCAAAGATGCAACCAGAAGTTAAAGGATTCCCCTCTTAGACAATTGTCCCCATTGGAAGAGTTTTCTTTCTTGTTCTGGGGACAACTCAAAAATGTTGGCTTTCTCCCCCATTTTTTTGGTGACAGTGGCCAACTAAAAAAAAGGGTTGAATCTCCCTAGTGGAGACACAGACAGTAATAAAATCTTGACAATGGAGTAACCTTTCCCCACTCTATTTATCTGTCAATGCTAAGCATGGCTTCAGACCTGGGGTAGCATTGACAGACATGCACATTACATCCTGGGATAGTAAAAGGGGGACACTCTGACAGGCTGGTGGTCATGTGACCACTGATAAACTTCACAAAAGGTATTTTATAGACTTTTTTGTAGTAGTAGTAGTAGGTTTATGTACCAATAGAACATTTGTATATCCTTGCAGAGTTGACCTACATTCAAATACTGTATTTTTTAACTTCAACATGATTAGTTGTACTAGGCCACTAATATTCCCTCTTCTCTAAACTATTACACACTGCTAATTACAACATGCCAAAACATTTCTGGTGTAATTTTTTTATTTACCAAATGCAACTATTTTATTGGAAAGCTGTTTGAAGAGTAGAGCATTTAGTTTGAGAAATCGTAACAATATCAATTAAATGTAAATAAATGAATGCTACCAAGTGAAGATATATGTACACTATTAGTTCATTTTCAATTCTATGATTATTTTAACTCTATTTGGTAAAAGGTTATCTCGAACTATGTGCTATTTTAGGAATTTCTAATAATAGTTGTGAACATAGAATTAAACTCTCAGTGACAGTTACCCTTCACTTTGTGTCACCATTAGCAGAAAGCCAACTTGTTCTGTCATTATACTGCTGACACTATACAACAGGTTGTAGCTCACTGGCACTCGCTCCCATATGTCTCCACATCTGTGAGCGGTCAACTCTCCCAACCACCCGAGCAGTCCAGTCTTGCCAAGGACCATGCTTGAAGCAAGCTTTGAAGGAGAGGAGTGCATATCTTTTAGCTGTCATTTCTTAGTGTATCAGTGCTCACACTGGCTGCCTTCTTTCTGACAGAAGCAATTCTGTAAAACCCAATTTAGAAGGCTTAGTCTGCACGTAAGACAAAAAAAAGGAATAGAGAATGTGTTTTTTCAGTATTTTGAACACTGAATACTTTTTTTCTATACCATATTCTAGTTTTCTTGTTACATCCAAAAAAAGCAATACATCCAGTGTGTATCTTATAACAGCATACCAAATAAAAATAAAATAAAATAAAAAAAATACTTTTAAAGTGAAATGTTAGCAAAAACCTTTTTGATTTCTTAATAAAGAAGGGTTGGAACCTCCGTCAGGTTTTTAGCCATGTATAATTTTTTTTTGTAGATTTAGTGTAAGGCCTCTTTCTGTTGCAATATTTTTATTAGAGTTTTACAGGGGTAAGCCCTCTTTCACACTGACATGTTACTCTGTACAGCATGAAAGGCTGCTGGTTGATGCGCTTGAAGATGCGGGAAGAAGCATGCAGGCAGCTCATTTAACTCTTTGTAGAAACAGGAGCTGTGCACTTTCCGCAGCTCTGAATTTTGTCACACCGATGATGTAAAGACCTGGACACATCTGGTGTGCATCTAAGACTCCATTCACACATGAGCGGTTTTCCATGCGTATTTGGCCATACAAATACGTGCGGAACCGCGCTAAACATAAAAAAACAATGCATTGCCATGTGCATTGTTTAGACTATTGCGGTGGCCGCGTGGTATGTAACCGTGCGACCCACAAAGTAGTCCAAGCGGATTTTAAGGGTAGTTTCAGCACGTTCTAGCTATAGTATTAACGTGCGGAATCTGCGCGCATGTTGGCGTTTGTGCGGTTTCGTTCTGCGTGGTTTTCCATGTGAAAAACCATGCGGAAACGCTACTGCTATGTGTGAATGGATCCTTAGGCTGCACACTGTGTTGGGCTATCAAAACTCAGAGCTGCGGAAACCAGCATGTGAGGGTGCACAGCTCATGCATCTTCATATAGATATATGCCAAAACATTAAAAAAAAAAAAACATTACCAAAAATGTTATTACTTAGCCTTGTCAGAAGATCTGGAGCTTCTCGAGCGGCCGAGGAGGTTGATGGGGTGTGCGCATGTGCAGTGTGGATGTACGGCGGGGAGAAGAGGAGAGACAGCGGAGGTGAATCCATGAAGCCGTGAGCGTGCACGTTGGCAGACACCGTGGGACCCGAGGAGTGTGCGCTGTATCAGAGACTGGCACCAGCGCTGGAGGGACTTCTCAATACAAGTGGAAGGAAGCAGATGATTGGATCAAGAGGCATAATTTAAGGTAAGTCTGTTAGCAAGGGACTGTATTATCAGTTTCCGGGCTGTAAGGGACTATATGGAACTCAGAACAGTGTATTTTTTTTTGTCATTCACGTCAAGAAAGTATTCTATACAGCATACTCTGGTAGTACTGTCAAATGTCCTTATGATTTTATGTAAAGTGTATTTTTTTTTTTTATTCCACTATAACCTAAAACTAAAATACCCTACAATTTTACCTAGTGATTCCTTATCTCGCTGGCGCATAAAATATCCCACAAGGAATTACACTTTATTCATCATGGTGAAGAAATCTCTGGATCAAAAACAAATGATTCGGTCTAAAAATGCTTGCACTGTCTGGGGAGGAGCATTGGTCCTAGTCCCACCTGTAGGACCCTACCACCACCCCAAATACTAGCCTCTTCCCTGCCATTCAGGAGGAGAGGTGCTTATTTTCAGCTTGAAGAGATGTTGAGCTTCTGGGTACAGACTGGACCTAGGATCTAGGGTCCTGCACAGGTAGGGAGGAACTGATTTTTAGACAAGTGCAGAGAGTGTGACTGTTATGATGGGTGGGCATGACAGCAGAGCAAAGAAGTCTGTTGGGGAGTGATTAGTGATTTCAAGATATATAAGAATCCACTGATATATTCCACAGTTCTCATAAAATTAGAATATCAGTTTTCGATTGTTGTTGTGTTTTTTAAAGACTGTTTTTTCTGCTTCATTTTTCAGATATAAAGAAACCATAATAGTACTTGTAGTCAACTAGTTACAGGGTTCAATATGAGTAATTTATATCATTTACAGGGCTCCAAAGTTTAAAACCTTTCAGCAACAAGACAGCCAAGAACTTCTTCACTATTTACTAGATGCCCTACGTATAGAAGAAACAAAGGTATCTTTTTCTCTTTTCTTTGACACTTTGTTCTTTGTGAAACTGTCTCTCATGTTTAAACATTGCATATGATTTAGTAACCTCAATTCCCAGTAATTCCTTTGCTTAATGTAAAGACCATATACCCATATCTGTGATATTTAAAGTGACACTAAACTCAGGAGTTAAATCTTAAAAATGCATTCAAGTACCTTAACCACTTGAAGACTGGGGTGTTAAACCCCTGTCCTGGCCAGGCCATTTTTCAGTATTTAGGGCTGCAGTACTTGACTGACAGTTCGCAGTGATATGTAACATGTGCGGTACAATCTTTGTTTTCGCGTATTTATGTTTATATGTGCATGCACGCAGGGTACTTAACATTTTGACTTTCATTTTTTTTTTATACCTAATTTTATTGCTATCACATAGGTGGCTCACAAGCTCTCTAAGACCCCTAATGTCACCTAGGGACCCCTAAAGAAGCTCGTGAAGCACAGATCTTCTTCACCAGCTTCTTCCCTGGCTATAGCAGCCAGAGAAATTACAGCTAAAGGCGGAAGTGATGTAATACACATCACTCCCGCATTCAGGCATCGGAGGAGAGATCAGCAGTGGGAGAATGCTGATCTCTACTCCGTTTATAGTGTCAGCAGCCGCTGTGCAAAACCCGGGCCCGCAGGGGGGGCAGCGGAACCTGGGATAAAGAGTGGGGCCGCACACTTGTTTGTTACTATACAAGCGATCAGACAGCTGTAGAGCCACCCAAACGCTTGTATGGAACAGCTGGTACCGGCTGTTTACACTTACTGCAAGCGCATGCAAGCAGAAAAAAAAAAGACGTACAGTAACATTCACCCACTGATAGGTGGTTGCCGTCCGTCCGTTTATTTACAGCGGACGGCAAGTAGTTAACTATTAACAAAAATGTATCTTATTTGTGTATCACTCAGCTGTAGATCCTCAAATCAATCTCTGAATTCATGCTGACACTGTCCTTCCTTCTGGAGGGTGGCTACTTTTGTTCCCCATGGTCCCTGTGTGTGTTGTAAAGTAGCCACCACTCCAAGCTCGCTCCCGTCATGAACTATAATCTCACCTTTTAGTTTACTAATTTGTATTGAGATTGTAGTCCAGCACAGAAGTGAGCTTGGAGCGGTGGCTACTTTACAACACACACAGGGACCATAGTGAACAAAAGTAGCCACCCTCCAGAAAAAAAGGACAGTGTCAGCATGAATTAAGAGATGATTTGAGGATCTACAGCCGAGTGATACACAAATAAGATACATTTTTATTAATAGTCCTTGAATGCATTTTTGAGATTTAACTCCTGAGTTTAGTGTCACTTTAAGCAACATGGGGGTTTTATCTTACACTCACAATTTAAAAAAGAATTGCATATATTGCACTGGCATTTATAGTTTCGCTTGATAAGGAATGTGTGTGGTGTGATGGCTACTTTGTTAATAAAATATAAATATATTATTTTAATGTGTGCTGTAGTTAACTGAATTGTGTACAATAATAAAATCATGGTACTGTAGTTTAAATCCTGTTAAAGGGGAAGGGTTTGTTCGTGCAATCAAGTGTTGATCTATTCTTCAACGCATACAAAGTACAAGGACAAGTGAAATGTTTTATTTTCTATAGTGATCGTTCCCACTACCATACTGCATTGTAACATTTTGGGGAACAAAAAAACCTTTTCATAAGAGAAACATGGAAGCTAGCATAGCTGATTTTTCTTTCTGAAAATGCTAGTTGCCTGGCGGTCATGCTGCCCCTCTGATTTAACACAGCCCTCAAGCTAGAACAAGAAAGATGTTAACTAGTTCTGTCTTTTGCTTGCTTCTGCCAGGCAATTTTGACATTATGAAGGGGCCTGTATGGGTTAAAATGCATACAGACTATATAGAGACACCATGCATTTAAAATATACAGAAATACAAGCATACAGGTCTTTCACTTGTCACATACATTTTAGCACATTGTCCTCTTCTGGAATCTCTACTCCTCTGTCAGCCTTTCTAGAGTGATAAATAAGACCGTTTTTACATATACCCTAAAAGTAACTTTTGATATCAACCAGATCATTTGGTCGATTACATGACTACATGATGCAGTGGTGTTTCACTGAGATGTTTGCTTGCATGTCGATTTTTTTTACTTTGTTTCATTAACCGACAGTACTAATAGCTGTATAGATTGAGTACATAAAGGTCACCTCCATGGTTTGTGAACTTGAGGAGAAGAATGGCTGGTGACCCTATTTATGCTTCCAGTGATCTTGATGTCTGTCAGAAAACTACATGCTAAACTTCTGCACTCACCCGTGCATGAGTCATTTGAAAAAGGGCTTTGTGCCTGCATTCGAGACATTGCCAATAATGGTCAGATAAAGGTTGGATTCCACCCTCTGCCACAATTACAGGGCCTGTTTTGCAATAATGGTACATTAGTATGAGCATCCTTTTTATCACCCTGAGGCAGCTCAGCATGGGAGCAGCACTATTAAAAGCTAAGCTCTGTTGTTTTGTTTTTTTTCTCCCCCCTAGTCCCTTTTTCATGGCAGTAGACGGTGTGACAAAATTAGGATGTCAGGTCTGGGGTCTGTCAAGGCCCTTGAGCACTGACAGTTGTGTCAGACGTATCCATCCATACCTAGCTGTGTCTGTATTGTCTTCCATGGGAAATCCACAGCTGTGAACCATGCAATTGTAGTGAAGTGTCACAACCATGTGTCTCTTGATGTAAAAAAAGCCCACAGCAATATGTCTGCCACCAGAATGCTTTTTAAAGACACTTCCCCCGTTGTGTAGTTTTTAATTATTATTTGCTTACATTTAGAGGTTGTTTAGCATCTAGGCTGACAATTTCAGTTTGGTTGGTTAATAGCAGTTTTTCTATGCTGGCAATTCATTTTGTATATTTGTTAACAGCTAATTTTTTTTCTGCAGCTAGTGTTAAAATGCTAAATGTTCTTGTATATTTAATTAGGGTGAATATAAGATAAAGTGTTATCATTTTATATAGGTACGTATCATTCATTATTAGTGCTTAAGCATACACTTTGCAAAGCCCACAAGTAATACGGCTATTTCATTGTTACCTATAACACATTTTGCAAGCTTTAGCATGGTTGAACATATTTCCATAGATGGTCAAAGAGATCGTGTTGATGTAGCCAGCCAACACCCCCCTTTCTCCTAAACAACATCTCCAAAGAGCTTTTTCTCTGTGTGTGGACAGATTCTCTGGGATCAAGACAGCAGCTTTGGTTTGCTTGCATGTGGCGAGGGATAGAGAAGAGCAGGAATAAGCAAAATGTTTTAGTCCTTCAGGGTAGATTTCAGACAACTCTACTTGGAATTTCAGTGCAGCAAATGTAGTGTTATCAGCCCACTATTAAACATTAGGAGCTCACTGGATTTGTGGCAGGATTTATAGGAATTTTTCAGTACTTGCATGTTTATTAAAGAGATTTTAATAACTGTACCCCCACATACACATTAAAAGAAAACTGATAGGTATAAAAACATTGAAGATGCCATTACTGACTTGGTTTTGGAGGTGCAAGCTTCGGGGCTATCATCACTACCCTTCCTACTACCTACTGAGCCAAGGAACTGGAAGAAACATGCATATTGGCTGTCGAATCAAATAGTCTGCATATGTTTGCTTCAGATCAGTGACTCACTATGTACTGAAGGAAGAATAAGAATTATGGTCCCAGAGTTTGTGCCTTTAAAAATGAGCAAGCAGGTTACCTTTAAAGGTTGACTTCATGGCTAGTCAGTCTGTTGTTACCTACAAGATTTGCTGGGTCTTACTAGACTTGGATTGCTTAAGCAACCTACAAACTGTATAGATCAGTGTTTCTCAACCGATTTTCAGTCACAGCACCGTTTAAAAGTATGCATATTCTCAAGGCATCTCAGTCTAAAATGTACAAGACCAAAATGGTCCCTCCAAAATCTGTATCCCACATAGGGTTCTGGTATGGATTTTAAGAGGGAGGGGACATTCAAAAGTACAAAAAAAAAGTACCCCCTTCACATCAGAATCCCATCTTCAAATAAGGAGTCCCACTTCAGAACCCCTCCTTCCACATCAGAGCCCCCTTTACATTAGGAGCCCACTACTTTACATCAGTGTCCCCTTTTGAAGCCCTGCCTTCACATCAGAGTTCCCCCTTCACATCAGAGTTCCCCCTTCACACCAAGAGCTCCCCTTCACATCCGAGTACCCCTTGCATATCAGAGTTCCACCTTCACATCAAGAGTTCCCCTTCACGTGAGAATCCCTGCCTTGCCTTCACATCAGAAGTTCTCCCTTCACATCAGGACATCCTTTTACATCAGAGCCCCCCTTCACATCAGAAGTCTGCCTTCAGCATGGAAAGGCATGACACACTACAAAGATTTTAAGGCCCCCCTGAGGAAGGCAGAAGACAGTGTGACCTTCTGTGCTGGGTGGAGAGAGAAATGTGTAAAAAATATTATTAGTTATCCTCTTAAATGTAACTGTAGAAATCTAGTGGAGGTTTGTGTGTGTTTTATTGCCCACTCATGCGTGTTTATGTTTTAGGCATGAAGATAATCAGATACCTCTTGTTGGACGAATGGCAGAAATAAGCAGGAAAAAAAAAATCCTAAAAAATGAACAGCTTTAGTGTCTGCTATTTGCCACATACTGTACATAACAATTTCAACCAACTTGAGCGATAGTTATCTTATGTTTATGAGTACTTGAGGCCCCTTTCACATGGGCTGATCAGGAGAGGATCCGTGCAAATTACTTAGTGACTGTTTGTTATGAAAACATTTAGTGGTCCGCGTCAAATGTTTATACTGTACTTAGCAGTTCTCCCTCCATTTCTGTTTTGTCTGCGTTTTCATCCCTGCAGCAGGGAAAATATAGAAAAGTATCTTCGAGATCCTGATAATCACAGGCAATGGTTCCAGTTTGAAGAGACAAACATGGAAATTTTATTTAAATATTTTTTTTATTTGTTTTTAAGTTTTTGTTTTGAATTATAGGTTTTTATCTCAATTTGAAACGTCTAAACGTATAGACCATGGACTCCAAAACTCTATGAATTTGTTGATATTCCCACTCATCATGAATGATCTCTTTCCATCTCTGGGCAGTTTAAGATTTTGACTTGCTAAACACACTCTACAGCCGGGGTCTCAAACTCAATTCCCTAGGGGGCCACTCAACAAATGTTTTTCTCCCATGGGGGGCGCTTGCCAAATTGCATACTTTCAAAATAAAATTTAACTATATCTGGTTTGGTACTACGGACCCCAATATACTAGGGAAGCAACAATACCGATACTAGTATCAGTGCAGAATATTTGGGCGAGTACTCATACTCAAAATGCCCTGATGCCTAGCCCGATACTTCCTGTATCAGGAAGCCAGGCAGCCGGCTCCATGCTCCCTCTTCACTAGTGACGAGAAGCTCGCCAATCAGGAAGCCGGGCAACGTGTAATGACGCGGCGCCCAGCTTCCTGATTGGCGGGGATGCCGGCTTCATGCTCCCTCATCACCTCATGACGAGGGAGCATGGAGCCGGCTTCCCGGCCAATCAGGAAGCCGGGCGTTGCGTCATTACACGGTGCCCGGCTTCCTGATTGGCCAGAAAGCCGGCTCCATGCTAGTCATTACATGCCGCCTGGCTTCCTGAATGGGACTTCCGGTGCTCGGAGCCTAGCACACTTCTACTCCCGCCCATACAGATAAAAAAAATACTACCCCTGTACATATAAAATAATAGCCCTTCCCCCATACACATCAAAAATACCCCACACACATATTTATATATATATAAAATAGTGTAAATCCCAGCCCACCCCCACCCCCCCATATA
>NW_017307063.1:149548-164699 GCF_000935625.1 Nanorana parkeri | reverse complement strand
CAGACCCCCCGCATATAAAATAAAATACCCAGCCCCCTCTCCTGCTTACCTTGTTGCAGGGAGGAGGCTGTGGGCCACGATCATCAATCCCTGGTGATCAAGTGGTGGATTGGTAAGGTCTGCTGCAGACCTTACCAATCAATCCTTTCGGCCAGCATTCAGCGAAGACGCCGGCCGAAAGGATCCAAGTGCGACCACAGAAGCAGCTATGCGGTCTGCATCCGACAGAAATGCAGACCTTGTAGCTGCTCCCGCAATTGGCCCGCGGGACGGTACTTTGAAACCACTGCTCTACAGAGTTGATCAGTCATTGTGTGTACTGTGCAGTTCTGCAGGTTTCCCCATCTTGAAGTACTTTGTTCAGTTTTTCTATCAGTCTGTCAAATGACAAGCTACGTTGTGAAACTACAATGTTAACTGGATCTGACAAAACAGCTTTATTCACAGGAAAATTTGTGTTTAACTGATCTTGTTCTGAAAGTTGAAGGCCAATCATTGATGCCTTTCAGAAGTATTTTAAAGCGAATCTGCATCATTTTCTTCAAAAATCTATCTATCTTATCTATCTTATCTATTTTAATTTTTTATTTTATATTATATTTTATGAATAGTCTTATCCCATCTAGTGTAATATGTTATTTCTGTGCTGTAATAAGGATATCCGCAGATGCATTTGCAACGAAAATATATTGCTGTGTATTTATACTGTTGTTCACATTTGCACCCTCCCCCTGCTTACTTCAAACCTACTATTTTTGTTTGACCTAAATAATTACTCGCTAATACCACCAAAGGGGGGTAATTGTAGCCCCAACCCCAATTTTAGATTATTTGTTTCAGTGAGCTGCCTGGTGATTTACTCCTTGTTAATGTCTTATTCTAAAGCCTGTGGAGGAGGTTATCCCCTTATAGGTCATAGTTACAAAACAAATAATTGCAGCTATTTTCGCAGGGAAGCTTTGTATGCTGGGAGGTTTTTAGTTGTAGCTAAAGTGTTTGTGTCAGAAGATATCCGTAATAATCTGTATGCGGCATTTAGAAGGTGAATTATGTCATCAGGGGATTAGCTATAATGCAGCTGGAACGCTATTTAGTTAGTATGCTTTACCTTTTCATTCAAGGCCAAACATTATGGAGCAATAATTGTACTGCAAAATGCTCTTCTCCAAAGCTGAGTAATATGTACCCATTAATACAATGGTTTATTTAGTCTGAATGTTTTTTGGCCTGAAAACGATTATTAACACACTGGTATTTATTACGGGTCAATCAGACAATAGTTCAGCAATAAATATAGTATTTGGTCAAGAGAGCTGTATCGCTTGAACTGATCACATAAGAAGACATATTGTAAGCTGCTTGTGGGGGTATAGGAGGAAGAGAGGCACTGATCAAACAACTAGATAGAGCTTTGCACTTTGAATTGGAAGAGGTTCAACTGAAAACAGAAGCATAATTCCCTTATACTCTGAAATAAGCTTTTATATAGGAAAAGGATAGGATTTAGTACAGTCCATGGATTCTCCATCCTATCTTTAGCTCACACTTATGTTTCCTTATCATGAACAGGTGAATTCATCTATTTGGATTAGTCTTTGATTTTCAATAGAAGGATTTGTAGAAGGTTAAACTGCTAAAGTTAGTTAGTGGCTGTGCACAGCCTGTTCTAGCGAGCTGTGCATCTGATTGAGGCGTTGTTTACAATCAAGCAAGGCTCCGCAATGGTGGTTATTGATCTGCTTTAGTTGGACACCTATTGTTCCATTTTCTGTGAAGAGAAAAAAAGTATGTCAGCTGTGATTGACAGAATACTGCAGCGGGTTATAACAGTCTAACCTCCTGCCATTCTTCGACCTGTGTTTGGTCAGTCAATTGTTCCCTTTTCTATGGAAACAATGGAAGATGACTATTACTGTATCTATGCCACATTGACTGTCAGCTAGGTTAGTAAGAAAATTGCAGCAGGTCTAGGTGCTGCAGTGATGAGTTGAAGAATAGGTAGATCTCACTCTGGTTGATGTTTGGAAATCTATGTCCAGACTTTGGTGGGAAACTCTGCTTTAGATAATTTCATTATGACAAACTTTGGTCTTCTTGTTTAGAATGCTATTGCCAAACAAAGATGTAAGGATAGCCCCAATATAGACTTTTACACTCCCAGCAAGCCTCAGTTTTTTGCTAGGTGTCCCTAGGTGATGGACGTTTTCTCTTTGCTAAGAGCAGCAAACCACTTTTGTTTCATTTTTGTATAGTCATTTTCTATTTGTTACATAGCCACTGCGTCTCCCCTATTTGAAGCTTTTATGATTGTTTGACTCCTTCAAATAAGCCTTGGGGGCCCATACTCATATCTTACCAGGAAGAAGATGCAGAGCCAGCCTGTAGTGTTGCTTCAGTCACTTGATCCTGCATCTCATTTAGGCATGTAGTGCAATGCATTGAGTTAGCCACTGGGTGCTATACAGGTGTAGGCCTGCAGTCCATCCGGCGCTAGAGCCCTATCCTAGAAGACAATTTATTAGGTATGCCCACCAAGAAGGCGAATACCCGCATGGTCCTTGTCCCTATCATTCTTACGGTACTGCTGCAAATACCCAGGTACCTACCAATGTCAGAAATGTAAGTTCTGTGTGTTTATCGAAACGGGAAATGAAATTATCACCCCAAATGGGCAGAGAGTGAAATGTAAACATTTTGCCAATTGCGAAACCAAAGGGGTTATATACCTTCTAAGATGCATCTGTGATATGTTCTATATAGGTAAAACTAAGAGAATGTTGAAGAACAGAATCTCAGACCACATTTCTGACATTGGGGCACATGATTTGAGATCCCCAATTGCCAGACATATGGTGCACACACATGGGGGTAACACCCAGGGTTTGAAGTTCTTTGTAGTGGACAGAATTCATATGCCCAATAGAGGTGGTGATTGGGATAAAACCCTACTCCAAAGAGAATGTAGATGGATTCACTCCACTAGATCTCATGAAAAACCCGGACTAAATGACTCAATTAACTTTAGTTGCTTTTTATAGTCGAATCTCTCTCCGTCCTCCGCTCCTCTCTCTCTTCCTTCGGTATTGAAGTTCGTTTTTTCACCGTGTATTATGCTCATAAATCTTTGGGATGAAATTTGTTATATTCGCAGGGATATTTGTAACTTTGAGAAATATTGTTATTTAATATGCACTATAAACATAAAATATACTTTCTTTCCAGTGGTAAGTGGTGTCAGGGAGGACCAACATGAAATCTGTGTATATATCCTTAAACACAATATAAGTTTATTATAATGGCCAAACCAAGACAAGCCTTATGATTTAAAAAATCTGGAAGGACAGCATGCATGCTGCGGTAATCATGGCTCATTGCCCTTTGCTGGTTCTCAGGGTGATGTTCCTTCGGTTTCCCTGTGAGTTAATTGCGAAATACATGTTGAGACACTTTAAACAGTTTGGCGCAGCCATGGGGTGGCACCCTTATTTTCTATTGAATTGGTCCCCTGGACCACCAGCTGGGACTGCTATTGAATATAATTGTGTTAATAACAATGCCAGCACATCCCATTTTTACCAGCCAGGCCAGAAGAGAAAGTGAAATAGTTTACAATCCATTAAAGTATAAAGTGATAAAATAGAAGAGTTCTTTAAGGTAAAAACATTTGTGGGTTATTTACTTATATGATTGAAATATATTGTTTGTGTTGTATATTGTAGGGTTCACATATGGAAGGGGGTTGGAGGATCAGGAGAGGCAGATCCTGGTGGTGGGAGATTCCATCATCAGGCGAACCGACAGGATAATCTGTCATCGTGACCGTGAGCGTCGAACAGTGTGCTGCTTACCGGGGGCGCGTGTTCGGCACATTGTGGAACGAATTGACAGATTACTAGATGGGGTTGGGCACAACCCAGTTGTCATGGTGCCCATCCTGGTGCACATCGCACCAATGACAAAATAGGAGGTAAATGGAGTGTCCTAAAAAAGGAGTTCAGAGACTTAGGTGCTAGGCTGAAGGAAAGGACCTCCACGGTGGTATTCTCTGAGATACTGCCAGTGCCACGAGCCACTCCGGAGAGACAGCGCGAGTTGAGGGAACTTAACAAATGGCTCCGGAACTGGTGTCGAAACGAGGGCTTTGGTTTCCTGGAGTACTGGGCTGACTTCTCAGTCGGTTACCGGCTCTTCAGCCGAGACGGTCTGCAACCTAATTGGGAAGGTGAGCATTTCTGGGGGGAAAAATCGTTAAAACACTGGAGGAGCTTTTAAACTAGATAATGGGGGGGAGGGTAAAATAAAAACCAAAAAATTAAATATTAAACAACCTATCGTGACAGATATCATCGAAAAAATACAGGATTAGATAGTGGGCTCACTCCAGTCAACAGAGTCGACATAGTCAAAGTAGTAAATCAAGTCAATATAGAGAGCATACTAAATGTAGTCAGTAAAGTAAATCTAATTGCCCAAGGTAACCCAAGTAGGAATGGACCAACTGTAAAAGGGACAAATAAAAGCAGTAGTGGGGAGCAAGAGGGGAGCAAACATTTAACCAGTAAATGTACAAAAATTAAATGCATGTTCACCAATGCTAGAAGTCTAGTAATAAAATAGAAGACCTTGAAGTTATGTTACTCGAGGAGGACTACGATATAGTGGGAATAGCAGAAACATGGTTAGACGCCACACATGATTGGGCTACTAACATAGAAGGGTACAACCTGTTCAGGAGAGACAGGCTGGCAAGAAGGGGGTATGTATATATTCTAACAATAACCTCATTATTCACATCCGTGACGATATCGCATCAGCTGGTGGAGATGATGTGGAATCGTTATGGCTAGAACTAGATAAGACGAACCGTAACTTATTGTGGGTGTCTGTTATAAACCTCCAAATATAGGGGAGGAGGAGGAGGCCCACCTACAATCCCAAATAGAAATAGCGGGGAAAGAGGGTAATGTTGTGGTAATGGGAGACTTCAATTACCCAAGTATCAACTGGGCTAATGGAACTTCCAAATCGGCTAAGGCAGCCCGTTTTCTTCATATGTTGCAAGACAATTTCATGGATCAGATGGTTGAGATCCCGACTAGGTAAAATGCAATCCTAGATCTGATCATCAGCAATAATACGGAGTTAATTGAGGATATTGAAATCGGGGAGACACTGGGCAATAGTGATCACAAGGTGATAGCTTTTAATATTGGGTGCAAGAAAGGGAAGGGGGATGGGCCGACGAGAAGCCTAAACTTCAGGAAGTTTAACTTTGATAAACTACGCAATATAGTGGGTGAAATCGATTGGGAAAACGTATTTGATACACTAAACTTTGACCAAAAGTGGGACTGTTTCAAGAACAAATTAAAAAATGCTATTACCAGGTGTATACCGCAGGGGGAACAAAAGTAAAAGATCAAAAACAAAGCCAATATGGCTAAATAAATCGGTAAAACAACACATTAAGGGGAAAAAAATAGCATTTAGTAAGTATAAAACGGAGGGGACATATTGGCATTCCAAAACTACAAAGAATTTAATAGAAGATGTAAACTGGCAGTGCGGGCAGCTAAAATTGAATGTGAAAAATATATCGCCGAAGTTAGTAAAAAGAACCCCAACATTTTTTATCAGTACATACACAGTAAAAAGGTGAGAAAGGAACAGATAGGCCCAATAAAGGACATAAATGGGTTGTTACTCACAAACGACAGGGAGAGGGCCGAGGCGCTAAATACTTTCTTCTCGTCGGTATTCACCGAGGAAACAGATGGGTTCAATGTACATGATAAAATACAAAATTTAACAAGAAATACACCTGAGTGGTTGACGGAAACTAGGATACAACATAGGCTTAAACTACTAAATACAAATAAAGCATTATGACCTGATAATCTACACCCCAAGGTACTCAAAGAACTGAACAAGGAGATAACGAGACCATTGTTCCTCATTTTTTTTTTTTTTCTAATGGGTGAAACAAATACTTTGTTCCTCATTTTTAAGGAATCCGTAATGGCTGGTAGAGTGGCAAGCGACTGGAGAAGGGCTAATGTGGTACCTATATTCAAAAAAGGGTCAAAATGCCAACCTGGGAACTATAGGCCAGTTAGTCTGGCATGCATAGTGTGTAAACTGTTGGAGGGAATTATTAAGGACTACTTAGTGGAATTCGTCCAGGATAATAGTATAATAAGTGATGTACAGCACGGAATTTAGGAAGGATCGTTCTTGCCAGACCAACCTGCTGACCTTTTACGGAGAGGTAAGTAGAGATCTGGATGGGGGGAGGCCGTTGGACGTAGTATATCTGGACTAGTTCCTTGGAGACATAAAGGGGTACAGGTACTGCTAAGAGAAAAATCACACATGGACTCATATACACGCACACACACCGCTTCAAACATAAATGCATACACGAAATAGGTTGGACTTGATGGACTTATGTCTTTATTCAACCACAAATACTATGTAACTATGTTTGGGGGCTCCACTAAGGGCCATAGAGAAGTGAGAAGGCTACATGCAGCCCCAAAAAACAGACATTTTCATTGGTGTAAACATTTATCTTTCACCAAGAAGAACATTGGGAGGTATCTTTTTTTCGCAATCAACATATTTTTGGCCAGCTTGAAGAGCTTGCTCGAATTGCATTTTTGCAATTGTGCACAACTGAAGATTTCAACCTGATTAGGTGACTTATACAGTATCTTGGGTTTTGTAACATACTATGTCATTTGCTGCATACGTTAGGAGACATGTAGCTAACTAATTTGTAACTGGTTATAAAACTGATCATTTGTACAACAGCAAGAGAAATTACTAAACCACATAGTACTGCATGTATGCCAGTGCCACCATTCCAGTGAGTTTAAAGTATAAGATACAAATTTATATTGAGGGTTTTTTTTAGAAAACAATATAATTTATAGGTGTTTCCAGCACCTCCTTTTAAAGTTGAACTCAAAGCAGGTATAAAAGACAAAAGATAACACAGTTCTGTATTAATGCATCACTATTTGTGAACGGCATACCTTTGACAGATTGACTGCAAATGCTAAATCCATGGATAATGTTGCGGGGAAGAAGAGGAAGCTGGAAAACACATGTGTGAGTGGCAGGATCGCCAGCTATTATGCGTTAAGGTGGATCCAGGTTGCATAAAAAAGTATATGTCTTGAAATTTGAAGAGCAATTTACAATTGATTGTACAATGTTTTAAGGGTTTACATACAGTATACTTTCAAATGTATTTTTTTTAAGTTTAAAGGAGAACTATGGGGTCAGTGTTTTTCCCCATAGTTCTCCTTAGGGTAACGGGAGGACACAAACTAGCATCCTCCCTTTACCCTAAGCTCAGTATACTGCGAGCTACAGCTCGCGGTATATTGAGACGCCGGAGCGGATCCTGACATGGACGTCGAGATCCGCCCAGCTGCGGGAGTGACAGCTGGCTCTGCCTATCTAGAGGCATAGCCAGCTGTACCCGCCACCTCCCCGTCCGTTCCGCCAGTCAGCGCTGGCAGATCGGAGCGGGGAGAGGGGAATCCAGCCCCTCCCCCTGTCACGGCAGAGAGCCGTGACAGGATCGAGAGGTGAGCGAACCCAGTATGTGTTCGCTCACCTCCCGATCTACTGAGCCGACCTGTGACAGTCTCATTGTCACAGGTCGGCTAGAACTATGAGGTGAGTGGAAATCAGTCATCTCATAGTTCTCCTTTAAGTAGTATAAGTGCCAACATTTGACCTGGTATCAGTCTCTTGCAGTCCCTGTACAATAGAGCTCAGACAGGGAGGGGAAGAAGCTTATGTGCTATCAAGGACTATGCTTGATAGAAGAACAGGACAGAATTACAGAGATATGAGCTAGTTAGTCTGCTGCTTTCCCTTTCACTGTCTAGTCACAGGCTGTGGGAGAACCAAGACCAAACTGCAGCAGAGAAAAATCAGGTCTTCACCCCTGCCAGGTTGTGTTGTGCAGCAGACAAGTGTAAAGCTACGGACTAGATGGACAGAAATACAAATCTTTTGGCAGGTCTTTTGTATGTATTTAACCTGCAAACTGTATTTTGTTTGCCTTTTTTCGCTTTAAGAATAGTATTTCTTCCAAGAGCAGCAATTTTCTTGAATAAAGAATGTGTTGCTATACCAATACCTCCAATTTCCAAGACTGCGTGACTGGCATGCATCTCTGTGGACAAGAAAAAAATTTTCATTTAGGGTCCTTTCATTTCCAGATGTAATCTTTAACGTCTTCCACTTAATAAATTATCAAATTGAACGAAATGTCAGACCTTGAGACCTGAGACTTTGAAATGTAAGTGTAGATGGACCCTTAGCTGTATGGTAGCAACCATAACATTAAATAATTGCTTTCCTTGAAGCCCGACATTCCTACTTTTCTTCTTTTTTTCTTCTTGCTTGTATAGCCATTATATGTACCGTAGAGCCTACTTGTTACTCAAGTGAGATCGATTCTGTGAAGGAGACTTCAGTTTTTATTTAAGGCCAGTTGTTTTTCTGCTTTTTACATTTTGAAGGTTGAATGTGCAGCTTTTTTAATTGCTTAGCTTATATTCGTAAACAGGTAAGGGCTGCTTGATGCAAGTCCTGCATTTTGCTCTTACAATTTGAAGCTGGGGTTTTGGAAGTGTATATTCGTTCAAACCAGTCTTCATTAATCACTAGACTTGTTAGCCCCCTATGTGATAGCAATAAAGTTAAGTGTAAAAATGAAAGTAACAGATTTTAAAAAATGCAAAAAAATAAAATGTTATGTCCCCAGCCCCCCACGTGCATGCACATATACCGCAAACAAGCTTCACATGCACCTACGTGCAAAAAGGAAAATTGCACCGCACATTTTACATATCGCCGCAAGCGCCAGGGTGAGAGCAATAATTTTAGGGCCATCAATCACTGTTAGCACTAAACTGATGAGCCGTAAAAGCGTTTAAAGCGCCGCCTATGGGAAATTTTGTTATTGTAGTTTTTGCGGTTTCACGGACACACGCAATTTTAAGGCTTGACATGTTTGGTATCTATTTGCCCGGCTTGACCCCATCTTTTATATATATTTTTTAAATTCTTTAAAAAAAAAAAAGGGGGGGGGGAGCGTAGGGAGGAAAAGACAAAATCTTTTATATTTTACCAAAAAAATGGATATTAGATTATGTTTCTGTGCAGTAAATGTAATTTTAGTTTATTTTATCCTAAAAATACTTGTTTGATAAACATTTGCGCAAATACCTTGCAACATAAAATATTGCAACAAGCATCTTTTCATTCTACAGGGCCTCTGCTTTCAGAAAATATTTTATTGTTTTGGGGGTCTGAACCTGTTTTCTAGCCAAAAGTTCAGATTTTATCATTTGTGTGCAAATGTAAGAAATTGCTCTGGGCAGCAAGTGGTTAATGTGTGCATGTGTACCATTAAAAACAAAGCAGGATCATAACACTTTGATACAGCTTTACATTGAAGTAAACCTGATTTGTAGTGTTGCATTGTCCTATTAAGTTAAAGCCTAATTGTACTTAATTCGAATTTGATTTTTCCCCTGCTACAGCGCATACAGTCTGGAATTTTAAAAGCATTCAACAACCCGACAACTAAAACAGCAGATGAAGATACAAGGAGAATAATCAAAGGTAAGCTGCTTCACATGGATTGCTTTTGGTTTAAACTCATATCATAAACTCATATCAAGGATCATCAGTGTGGGAGACAAGGAGGACTCTCTTTATGGCATACCAGTTTGTCCTCCGTGCATCTTCTGGATCTAATTGACCTTTTATTCAGAAATGGGAGGGGGATCTGCACGTTAAGTTCTCCAATGAACAGGTCAATTGGATCTTGTTTTTCACCCATAAAGCCTCCATTTGTAACAGATATCAAGAAATCACCTACAAGATTATGACCCCCTGTGTCTTAGCCAAACTCTTTCCAGGACAATCTGATGTCTGTTGGCACTGTCATGTGCACAGAGGTACCTTCCTTCCTATTTTCTGGGAATGCCCTTTGATTAAATCCTTTTGGCAACAGGTCTTGGGTGTAATTATTACCTTAACTGGGTTTGACCTTACTGATTGCCCCGTTGCTGTCCTCCTATATTTGACTCCAATGTCCCAGAGAGATACAAAAAAATCACTGTTGAGGCATCTGTTGAACGCCGCCCAGGCATGTGTTCCAAGTGCTTGGAAATTATCCAACCCCCAAACAATTGTACAGTGGTTTGCCAGGGTGAATGAAATCAGAGATATGGAAATCCTCATGGTAGCATTACATGACAGGCCTGAAGCCTTCTCAGATCTGGTTCTACTGGGAACAATTTGTCCTTTCTGATGAATATACTGCTCAACTGTATGCTGTTGTTTCCTGCCTTATTGGTCTCTGCTGGCTCTGAGCAAGGGTATCTTTTTCTCTCTCCTTTTTTTTTTGTCCTCTTGTTTTCCATTCATTCTTACTGCTTTTGTTTACTTTGGCTATGCGCTCTCCTGTTTTTTTTTCTCCTCCCCCCCCCCAGTGCACGCACTTTTCTCGTTTTGCTTTCTGCTCTGCTTTCCCTCTTCTCCACCCACTTTTACCCTACCCCCGGTTAGACTCATGTCTCCGTTAGTTCCCTGGCTGTTAAATTATTATAAAATTCCTGGATCCCACCAATGATTGCTTGCCTTTTAACTTTTAAATCCGTATTGAGTTTCTTTTATTTATTATTTGTAATACATGCATATTATTTTTCCTGGCTTGTAGACATGGTCCCCTTTCTGTAATGACCTTTGTCATTCATTCTTTTTATGCAATCTATACTTCTCTGAATGTTTTCTGTATCTTGGTGGTTCTTGTTAAATAAAGAATTTGAAACAAAAAAAGGACCATCAGTGTGGGAGACAAAAGTTCCACAGAGAAGTACAGATGTAGCGACCTATGCACATATGCTTATTTCCTTACTGATTACATGTTTTCTGATGTAGGGTGTGCATTAGATTCAGTTTGTATTGTAGTCTATCTGCAGCTAAAAGCTTCTTGCAAGTTGTGGATAGAGGATTAGAACTCCTGTCAGGTTTTACTGCTGTTGGAGGCTCCATTGGAAAGATTTCCATTTCCTATCTGGTAAAAAGGTTGTTCCCTGGACAGGTTGTGAGGGGAAATCTCTTTAACAACAACACAGACAGGAGTAAAAATGCTTTTTTTTGGGCTCATGCTCACAGGAGTGCACCCCTACAGAGACCTGCTCCTGATGTTACAGGTGCTGCGTGTATTTGCGTGCAGCCGCCTGCACATTCCTGTGGGAGGACACAGCTGCACAAGGCTAAACGTGGCCCTGAACCTGTAGGTCCGGTTGCCCGCACTAAAATATACACAGCACCTGTCCTTCCCAGAAGCAGGTCTTGGGCATGCACACCCATGTGAATGAGCCATTTCAGTAAATTAGGGGAATGCTGAAACCTCTGCTTTTTATTATCTGTTTCCCTTGTTGCAGATTTTCTCTGTATGGTAAAATGTCATCCCCAGAAGTGAAAGTGAGGGGAAATCTTTATATTGGAGCCCCAAATAGCATAGGAATAGGTTCTAACCTTTTCCCATTTTTCCAAAACAAAAAAAGAAAAAAGTTTGGGTATAGAATATAGATACACTGCCTTAAATATAAGTAAACCGTTGATGTCTATTGAGCAGGCTGACAACTAATAGCCCAATACATTTAAGGAGACACTGATCTGATCTGTTAGAATACCCATCTTGATCTCTCTATTTTGCCAGTGATAAATGGCTCTTTAGGAAACTCACTGCTCTCACAGATGTAGTAGGACAATCTGCTCATACCTGCACAGCTGACTGTCTTCCTCTATCTTCCTCTATTAATAGCCACCCTTTTGTTCCTACGCTGGCACTATTCATATTGCCATAAAAGAAAATTCCAGAACGCACATCTTGCCAATGCTGCCACTCAATAATAGACATGTGCTTTCTGGTTTGTGTCTGTATTGCCTGTTATGTAACTATCCTTTGCTACTCCAGGTCACCTCTAATTGTCCTTTAACCAGTGTATGAGAAATTTGAAGAGAACGTTCTGGTGGCATGGCGTCATTTATCATCTGTATTAAAGAAGAACACTCTCTAAACATGTCTAAATATTTTATTGGCAATTTTTTCTTGTTTCTGAACCTTAAAGAGCTGCTAATATACAGCATACATTAGCTGCCCTCCTAAACCACATACCCAAAATATTTCTTGTCTACACGTGCCCTGATCACTGGAAACTAGCCCCATCATTGCATTATCATGACTGATATGCCACAAAGAAAAACTTCAGTTATATCTCATGGCAGCAGAGCTTTGGTTGCTAATATTTTCAGATCTGCTTAGCTATTGCCTGATACGGAAGAGTGTCCAGAACTTTTTTTTTTTCTATAGTTCTTTCACATTGGTGTTGACTGTTAAACTGGCTATACATGTGTCAATTCGATAGAGCGATCAAACTTTTGATTCTTGCCAAAAACATTAAGATGGGATCCAAATTTCCCTGATCAAATGTGGAGTAAAAATTAGATTGTTTTAGAAGACAATAATTTTTTTCCTTTTTCAGTTCGATCTCTTAAACTGTATTGAATATATCAATTTATTGCCCAGTGTCAACTTCACAGTCAACTGAATTCTGGCAAACAATCAAACTTGTGGGTGATAGATTGATTACTTTTTGCGATTGCTAGGAAATTTATTTGCTATTCCTAGTAAATTGAAATTGGTTAAAATTAATTGAAATCTGACATATGTATGGACAGCTTTGAGTCAAACATTTAAGGAGCAGTCCTTTTGCAGTTTCCTTTAAAGTCTCTTGTAACCTTTTGATCAGACCATCAAAAAACAAAGGTTCAATTGTACAAATAAAGCCAGGGGGCCTTGTAGGTTTGCTTACTTATTTCATGGTACTGGAGCTCACAAAGAGTCTTAAACTCCTGGAACTAGTAGACATTATTTTTTTTCAGAACAATATATTGTTTTCTGAAAGAACACTGGGATTATGTTATACAAACAATATAATACAAGTAGCAGTCAACTTCTACTTTCTATATTAAAGGCATTTATTTTTAATATTTAAACATATAGCAGTACACAAGTGCACCACATGTCCCCAGACAGCACAACAAGGGCCGGTATGTACAAAGACTAAAGAAAAGCAAGCACTCGTACACGCAAGCATTCACTCCGTTCCCCTCAACCTCTCCGCACCTTCATAGGGACAACATGACTTCAACAATCATCACCCTAAGAAGGAATAGTCACAAAAGTGACATTTGGTTACTGGAGCCATAGGCTCCAAATTTTGTCCACCTTTTGCCAACATATATCAGTCTGTACTTGGGCAAGGCCACATCAATTAGGTGAATTACCTTATGGCAGACAGATGGATGATTATTTTTCCAGTCTAAGAGAATTGCTTTCCTTGCATTGAAACAGATTAAGTGAAACATGCTCCTGCAGTGTGTTCTTAGAATAAAGTCCTCAACATCACCAAGTAGAAGATATGTGCTGACAACATTGTTAAAGGATACGTTCACCTTTTGCAAAAATTAAAGAAATGCATAATTAATTATATATGAAAAAATATGCATTTCTTTAATATTTGCATTCAAGTCTGGAAAGCATTGCAATCGTGATCACTCGATCGGGGCTGCAGGGAATGTGAGGGGAGAGACCTGGAAGCAACTGTTCAGAAACATGATGACTGTACTTGTTTGAGCAAAAATGTAAAGCAACACTTTGCTGGGCAATGTATATTTGTTTTATCTGGATTCATTGTTAAAAAAAGGTTTGAGCATTTAATACCACTTTAAGATGTAAGTGATCAAGACCATTTGCCCAGTGCAGTCCTGAACCCTAAGTATAGAGGTAGGCAGGGATTTCACTCTAGCCAAATATGGACCTGTGATGTTCTGCTACACTATATTGCCAAAAGTATTGGGACGCCTGCCTTTACACACACATGAACTTTAATGGCATCCCAGTCTTAGTCCATGGGGTTCAATATTGAGTTGACCCACCCTTTGCCACTAATAACAGCTTCAATTCTTCTAGGAAGGCTGTCCACAAGGTTTAGGAGTGTGTCTATGGTAATGTTTGATTCTTCCAGAAGCGCATTTGTGAGGTCAGGTACTGATGTTGGATGAGAAGGCCTGGCTCCCAGTTTCTGCTCTAATTCATCCCAAAGGGGTTCTATCGGGTTGAGGTCAAGACTCTGTGCAGGCCAGTCAAGTTCCTCCATGGGAGCATAAAATTGTCCAAAATGTCTTGGTATGCTGATGCCTTAAGAGTTCCCTTCCCTTTAACTGAGGGGCTAAGCCCAACCCCTGAAAAACAACCCCACACCATAATCTATCAAACTTTACACTTGGCACAATGCAGTCAGGCAAGTACCGTTCTCCTGGCAACCGCAAAACCCAGACATGTCCATCGGATTGCCAGACAGGGAAGCGTGATTCGTCACTCCAGAGAACACGTCTCCACTTCTCTAGAGTCCAGTGGCGGCATGCTTTACACAACTGCATCCGACGCTTTGCACTGCACTTGATAATGCAAGGCTTGGATGCAGCTGCTCGGCCATGGAAACCCTAGTCCAGTGGTGGCGAACCTTGGCACTCCAGCTGTGCCAAAACTACAAATCCCAAGATGCATCTGCCTCTGGGAGTTATGTCTGTGGTTGTCAGAGCCTTGCAATGCCTCATGGGACTTGTAGTTCCAAAACAGCTGGAGTGCCAAGGTTCGCCATCACTGCCCTAGTCTGACAGATACTATTTAAAGAATAACTCTGGGCAAAACTTCTATTAACCCTTGCACTGTGGCTACCCCCACACACCCCCACTCATTTTGTCTAGGTGCTAAAAAAAACCATTCCTCAGCATCCTCACATCCATACACAGTATATAAAACGTGATAATTTACGGGACCTTAGACCACTACAGAGGAGAGGGAGAGAGGCTGGAAGGACCGGCCTAAGAACAAGCCTTCTCAACAGTTTTGGTGAATATAACTTTTTTTGAGCACCTAGACAAAAATGAGCAGTTAACTGAAACCCCCCCACTGCAAGGGTTAATGAGTTATTTTTTAAGAGAGGGGGCATAGTTAGGCTTAATGGTTTTGTGTGTGTGTGTG
>NW_017307063.1:123673-149095 GCF_000935625.1 Nanorana parkeri | reverse complement strand
ACTCGCCAAATGCGAGCAGGCGAGTGGAAATTTTGATCCCTGTATACAGTGTATATATATGTATATATGTACATTGCACAATTGGTGGCTGACTAAATACTTTTTTGCCCCACTGTACACACACTATCATACAAATCTACATATCTGACAGGTGTACTATAGACATGAATCATTAGTCCAGTGCACTAGTTTATTTAATTATTGCTAGAATATTGTATGTTTTTTGTTTTTTCCATGCTTATCTGCACTAGTATGTATGTAGCCACTTCACCTTTCCTTAAATTGGTTGAGGCGACAAACATTTTATCTTTGTCCACATAAATAGGCACACCAGAACATAACAATTGTCGTGTGCAAGATTTCCTTCTTGTGTAGCAGATGACCCCTACCAAATTTAAACTAGAGGGCTATATGAGGTGTACTGATATGCATTTATGCCTTTAAATCAGAACTATTGGGTAGTAAAATGTACTCTTCCCAATAGTTTGAACCGGCATGTGACACTGCAGCTGTGGCTCTATTGATCCAGAACTGAGCGTTCACTAACCGCTGATTGCTCAGCTCACAGCTTCTCTCTGCAGAGAGCAGTGACTGTCAGTCACCGCTCCCCGCAGGGATTCCCCTCTCTCTGTTTCTCCAGCACTCATTGGAGGGACAGACAGGGGAGGGGGTGGGCACAGCTGGCTCTGGCAAGGCAGAGACAGCTGTCAATCAGGCAGCATGTTGGATCCCGACAATATTGTCAGGATCTTTTCCAGCTACAGCACGGCTTTATGCTGTCAGCATATACTGGGCAGTAGCCCACTATGTGCTGACCTTGGGTCACAGGGGGACGTTAGTAAATGTATGCCTGTGACCCAAAAGAGAACTAATGCTAAAAAAAAAGGTTTGGCTTTAGTTCTCTTTTAATGTATGTTTTCCTTTATTTTTAATCTACACAGTGAAAAAAAAAAATAGAATAACATTTTGGGCCAAATGTTTTCAGTTTTCTAATCATTTTGGGATTTTTACAATAATAATTTAAAAATACCAATAGGGTTAGCCTAATACTTTTTTTCCCCCAAAATTGTATGATACTATTAGTGTTTATTATTATTATTATTATTACTATTATTATTACCATTTTTATCCAAAGTATTTTTCAGAGAGATAATGTGGTTTTGTATTGCATTAAGACTTTCCTGCATAATTATACAGTGCCATCTTGTGGTATGCCTTGTTAAAATCTCTAATGTGCCCAGTTCACTGATAAAAATTGAGAATCTCATTTGTTTGCCGGTACCATGAAAGTAGGTAAAATAAATATTGCATATGTATTCAGTATATGTGAAATATATATCTAGAGAATGTCCCATAATCAGTTGGAAATAATGACAGTCTTTAAATCACCCTTTACACCAAAGACAGCATTTTTGTTAGTTTATCAAGAGATCCAGGCTAATGGCATGAACGTATTCTCAACGACCAGTTCATAGTCACCACAGTGTCATTCGTTCTGCTGCAAATCATGGTGTATTGAGTCTTAATTTAAGAGCAAGCAAGGTAACGCAGATTTCAGACTGGTATTAATGGGTAGCTTGATGATTAATGGGTTGGAAATTGCGTATCTCTGTACTTGTTCTTGGCTGGTTACTTGGTAAACAAAGCAACAGCATTAGTGCCAAAAAACTAACATTTTTGGAAGGAGGTCAGCAATGGCAGCTTACATATTTATTTTATGACTGGTATAATTATTAGAATGGTTCTCCTTTGCTCTGGACATATAATATGGGAACACACCAGCTTTCTTAGCAGTGCTGCTTTCTGAAAGCATTGGACTTGATCATAAGTTGGGCCCCCTGCTTTAGATCTCTATGCTATACCACTTTATAGTATACCACTTTATGCTATGAGCGCTTACATACTGGGCGATTAACAGCTTCCAGCGTGTATACAGCCAGAAACGATAACCCTGGACAAATGTTCTCTCTATATGAGCCTGGTCAGTGGCACTGATTGCATGTGACCACTCATGAGTGATTACATGTGTTCAGCACTGGCTATTGATTTGCACCCAGATTAGACTGCATACTATTATTTGTTTTTTCAGTGCCTGTTCACACGACGTCCGTTTTCTGTGCTGACCTGATCCGTACGCTCCTGCACTAAAAATGCATCCCAATGTATCCCTATGTGTTTTATGGGCTACAGTTCTCACGTGCGCAGTCCATTCAGGTTACGACAGAAAAAATACTGCATGTCACATTTTGTCCGGTCAGGAAACGCAAAACGCATCAAAAACGCACTGCACTGCAGCCTGCAGCTAACATACTGACAGCCCCACTCCAGCAAAAAATAAATATTTTTTTTAAACTGGAACGTGGCCAAAACGCGGCAAAAAAGCACTGCATCAGTAGCACCGCGTCTGCAGATCCGGACCTGATATCATGTGAACAGGCCCTAAAGGTTTTATAAACACCTATTATTATTTTCTTTCTGGGTCTGGATGTGATGAAAGCCATTGGTACGTAAGTATTGTGTGCATATTTCATAAGTATGCTGTTGGCGCTGCACCTGCCTCTTTCATATGAGGATCTCCTTGAGCTGCAGTTCAAAGAACACCGTCACTGGCCCAAGTCACTCTTTTTCTGGTAGGCTGGACATGTAGGTTGTTACTTCCCCCCAGATTAGGGGGCCTTGCCAGTGTTTCAGGGGAAAAGAAGCTTGCCACAAAATGTTCTTAGTAAAAAAAATAACAATGACTTCAAAAATGTAGCACATAATGAAACATATACCCCTCAAGGTGACCCTGCCTGTAATAAAAATGAAATATACATTTTCATTTTGTGGCACACCCCAGTGCCTTTAGGACTTGGGTATCCTATCCATGAAAAGCATGCCATACTGAGATGTCTAAGCTCTCCAGAGCTAGAATGCTCTGGGGTTGCCAAAATCTGGAAACGGAAAAATAAATAACAGAGTTTGGGAATATTGTCCTTGACTGGCAGGCTAAAACCGTCAGTCCTATCATATTTGAATGGGCACTCCATGCAAAAAGGAAAGTAAAGGTAAATGTTTCAATTTGCTTAAAATATATAACAATGCCTTTTGCATTAAAATCATAGGCATGATTCCAGTCGGCATAGGTCTTGTCCATCTGGCTTTGCTGTGGACACTGTATACCCTGCTGCTCACATTTCTCATAGCCTCTTGATAACATGGAGTATAGCTCATGCATCAAGAACAAACATTTGTATTGTGGATACACTGACCCATCCCTCATTATGCAACTGATTTTAGGGCAGCAGCAGAGTAAATCACTGTCCTTTCTGATCTTCTAGCACTTTATTCAGATCTGCCAGCCCTGGTAATCTGACAGATAATGGCAGCTGGTTAGATATGGGTCTGCAGGATAATAATGGTGCTCACTCTGCTGTGGACACTGCACAAGTGCAGAAGTTTGTCCCAGGATACCTCTGCTGGTCACCCTGCAGGGAGTGTGACGCCTAGATTGGGTTAGAATCTTCACGAAGACTGCAACACTGGAGCACTTCCCAAATTGAATCCCCAATGTATGCATTAGACATGTGCGATTCGTTTCGTTCCGAATCGAAATTCGGAGGAATTTTTGGAAATTCGGACATTCGGATGTATCCGAATTCCGAATTACAGATATAAGGAATTCAAACGAATCCGAATTTCCGTTTCCAAAATTCGGTAGCGGTAGTTCGTTTCGTATTCGTTTCTTATTCGTTTCTTATTCGTTTAGTTGGAGCAAAGTGAAATTAGAGGAGAAAAAAAAAATTCCCCCTCAAATGTCACTTTGCTGCAAACGAACGAACGGATGAACGAAACGAATAAGAACCTAAAACGAAACGAACTTTCGAACGAACTACCGCTCCCGAATTTTGTCCGAATTGACTTTCACACCCGAATCCCGAAAAATGAAATAACACATCCGAATTTAAAACGAAACTAAACACATTTTTTGGCAGTGCACATGTCTAGTATGCATTAAGTGCACAGCAGGCCCCCTACCCCTTGGGGCCTGTGTGCACTGCAAGCTCAGCACACATTAGGGACACACTAGTGTTTTCTTGGGGAGTTGCAATAGTAAGACTTTGTAGAATAGCGATGAGTTTATGGTTTTACAATGCACTTTGTGACCTTTTTCATTTATGTACAACAGCATTTAGGTAATAGGGTGGACATATACTAACCAATTTCTCACAAACTCTTGCAAAAAAATCTTGCCATGGGTACATGTTTTTATTGTTTGTATTTATTTGTTCTGTGTTCCCTAGCTTATGGAAGAGAAGGTGTAAAGACGAATTTTATTGATAGAGTGTTTGTCGGCGAATTAACCAGCACAGTCATGTGTGAGGAATGTGAACATGTAAGTATATCTTATTAGTGTCTATGTGAAAAGTAACTGTGGCTTAACAGCTGGGTATGTGTGGAATCCCCTATGAAACAATGGAATGTCATCTTAATTTTCTCTACATGTGGGGCTGCTTCAATGCACGAGTGAAAAGCAAGGATAACCAGCATAATGTAGTAACCCACAGCATGCAGATTTGAACTTACTGTTGTTAGAACAGTGAAATATGAATTATGCCTACCACAATACTGCATTATGCTTTGGTTTAGAAGCCTGATAGACTTTGTCAAATGCAATTTCATCCTTTGATTGTGTGTTAGGCTGAATTACAGACCTGCAAATATATTTAACACTGTGCCTGTTTTATGAAACTGGTACAAGGGAAGATGGAGCCGTTACCTATAGCATACATTCAAATGTCTTGATTTGTTTCCCCAATGCAGAATGAATAATGCAACCTGAGTGGTTGCTCTTTGCATTACTTTATTGTAAAGAATATGCTGATTGATGTATGTGAATAATTACATTCTTTTCCTCTGTCTCAAACTATGCTGCATATGGCATTCAAAGTGCTCGCATTGCTTTAAAATATCAGCGATTAGGCTTCCGCCAGAGGTCTATGGTTGCTCTAGTGGCACACCCCATCCCAGAAACATTGAAGTAAAACTGAGTCAAACCTTATTTTTTAGTTTTGGATAGAGTGGAGAGGAATTAGAAGACCTATCAGGTTTTTATTGCTGCCTGTGTCCCCATTAGGAAGAGTCACCCTTTCTATTTGTTTTGATGACTGTTATCACTGAATGTGAAAGAAAAAGAATATCCCATAATTTGGGTTGCCTTTAGAACAGGAATAGGGGGCAAATCTTCCAATGAGGACACCAGTTCTGGTGACCCTGCTGACCACCAGGGATTTCCTTTCACTTCCTGTTGTAGCTATCAGACAGGAAGTGAAGGGAAATCTCCTCAATGTGACACAGATGGCAAAAAAGAAGCTGACAAGAGTTATAACCCTCCCCTACTCTATCCAAAACTTGTTCTACTCTAAGTGTGTGTCAGAGCAGACCGTTCAGTAGGGTAGATTCTAAAAGGCCCTAACAGATACTCCTGGAGCACCATAGTAGTAGAAGAAATGTTTGTTAGGTATTTTACAGTTATTTTAAAATTGTAGTGGAAAGGGGACTGCTAACTGCTAAAAAGAGGGTCTGTAGGAATAGGTGAAAGGAATAGCTTCTTAAGTAACTGTAATACTATTCAAAATGCTTGGGCTGCTGTCACACTATTGTGCTGTGGTCACATTACATGGATTGGTACAGAACTGTGCCATTCATTATGAATGGCACCCTAACACACCTTGCTGACAGACTAACGTGCGGTGCGGTGCAGTGCATGCATCTTTTTTGGTGAGTTAGGCAGCCTATTCTGGGTTGCCTTAAGGTGACACACGTTGACTAATGCACCGCAGTGATGTGAATGGACCCTAGAATTCTGCATTCTCTTGACTAGCAAAGTAACTTTTCTTTTAAACCTTTCAGGGTTCTATGTATCTTTCTTAAAGTGATATTATGGGCAAAGTCCCTCCCCCCCTCCCCACAGTGCTAATGTAAGGACTTACCTTAAATGATGCCTCTTAATCCGATCATCTCCTGATTTTCTGTAGTTTTTAGCTGTCCCTCCAGCGGTGGTGCGGGTCTCCGAACCAGCGCTGACTTCTCTGTCCTCCTCTTCGCTCATGTCCCACGGTGTCTGTGCAAGTGCACGCTGCTCCATAGACTTACCTTGTGTCTCTCCTCGTCTCCCGGCCGAACATCTGAACATGAGCCTGCCCCAAGATCTTTTGCGGCCACCCGAGAAATTTTAAGAATGTTCGGACGGGAGCACGTGGCGGAGACGCAGGTAAGTATTAACCCTTTGAAAAAGATTTTTTTTTATTGTTTTGCATATATCCACTGCTTGCTAGCACTATAACACTAAACTGATGAGCGGTAAAAGCTTTTAAAGTGTCGCCTATGGCCAATTTTGGGTATGGTAGTTTTCTGCGATTTCGCGGGTGCGTGCAATTTTAAAGGTTGACATGTTTGGTGTCTATTTACCCGACGTGACCCGATCTTTTATATTAAAAACCCTAAACACCTAGGTAAACCCAGTGTTTACCTAAACACTGGGTAATAATAAATGTTTCCTAGCATAATGTAAAAAAACCCTTTTTTTTTTCAAAATGTTCTTTAATTTTTCCTAATTATAGTAAAAAATAAAACCCCAGTGGTGAATAAATACCACCAAAATAAAGCTCTATCTGCCCCCAAAAAATGTTATAAAATTCATTTCAGTACAGCGTTGCATGACGGAATAAACTTCAGTCAAAGTACTGCAGCGCTGAATACTGAAAAATGGCCTGGCCAGGAAGGGGGTGTAAACACCTGGTCAGCAAGTGGTTAAACTAAAGTCAGGTATTCATATCTGAACCTGCATTTTTCAGATGTCATCTAGTGATTTATATGCATGACAAAATTATTTTGACAGTTGTTTAACGACACTAAATGTGTTTTGTTCTTTGTTCTAGATTTCCTCTGTGAAGGAAGCTTTTATTGATCTTTCGTTGCCAATTATAGAAGGGAGGGTATGTAGGATAACTTTTCATTTATTGTGCATAACACCGGCAGGGAACTATACATAATATATAACCTACTGCTAGATAATGTTCCCTGACTGACTCAGAATATTGTATTGTTATCTGGAAAACTCAGGGTATTTTTAAGTAGGATAACTGTAAGTTTACCCTAAAATCTTGTCATGGCACAAATAATGGATCTAGGTATACTAATAAATCATTAAATTTACTTTTTAAATGCAACCATGACCTGTAAGTACCAGGATATGACTTGACATTAGCTTTTTGCTATCCCCCTATACCGCATCAATCAGATTGGGAGTAGAGGGACAGGACTGGGAGCCAATCTGGTGCTCTGCATGCAAGTGTGCTGACAATTAGCATACTGTAAATAGGGAGCAAAGGGGTGATCTCGTCATTCTGCTGCTCTTTTACTGTGCAATTAGCAATCAGGGGGTGGAAAGATAACATCATGATATCCCTTCTACAGTTTATAACTGTAACAGAGACGGTGGTGTCATCCATCTGGCTGTGCTGTGTGGCAGGGTTGTATAATTCACAGGACAGGAAGCTCAGAAATCACAAATACTTTGGCAGGTAATCTTGTGTGTATTTTATCTGTGCATTTAGAGGAGAAAAGTCCTCATTTTCTAGGTGTAGAGCTGGCCATACACTAGTAGATTTCCAAACAAACTTTTGCAAGAAAGTTTTTCTTTACCACCCGATAATGCCATCAGACACTTAACGAATGGCGATCGAAATTTTGTTTCATTTTAACATTCGATTTTGGAATGAATGGAGTTTCCTGAACAAAAACCACGTTCACTGTTAGAATTATGTTAGTTTGAGAAAAAAAATCCATGCTTTTCCTTCCCAGCTTTTTTCATCACTACTGTCGAAAAGACCCCATCAACTAATAGAGAGTCAAATTAAAGATCTTTTGTTCAAAAGTTCTTTCGGAAAAAAGCGGTGTAGGCCAACCATGTTCTTTTTTTTGTAAATGATGGCGTAGTAAGTCATATTTGTGCTAACTTTTTCATACTCTGATTTGTTTTATGGTCCAATGTACATTAGGTATCCAAACCTGTATTTTATGGAAAAGGAAGCAAAGTAAGAAGTACCCCGGGAGATGTCAGTACCGTGTGCAATTGTATTAACAGGAAACACTCACCAATCAAAGACAGTGTAAGTTTATGCTTTGACCATATGATAGCATAACATGATTTTTAAAAATACTTTTTAAATGTATGGTTTTCTCTACCAAAATACATGTACATAACCGCAAAATGCTTTGTTACCAAAAACTGTGACAGATATAAGCCACACTCAGAGGCAGAAAGACATAGGATGTGCTCTGGTGTAGCACTACTGGTAGTACATATCAAATGATTTTCAAATGATATCAAATGATTTTCAAGCCATGCTTTTCCTGATTATTGCAAGTGGCACTCTAATAGATTGTAATACTTGCACTTATCAGGCCCTACATAGGCATCTTCTATACACGTTTTCTGATACAGCAGTTGCCCATACAGCTACAGCTGTATGGGCTTCTATACAGCTTCTCTTTTCAGTTTGTTCATTTAGCTTTGAAAATAAAAGATAGGAGCTGATTGGTTGTCATGTCAAGATTCCATCTACTCCAGTTTGAGTACATTTATATAAAAGAATTATATGAATATACACTTTTGGTTGCCATGGGCAACAACTACAAATTCCATCTACTCCACTTTTGGTAAATTAATGTAAAACAACTAAACAAATTTACACTTTTATGTATTATTGTAGTTAATTTATATGTTAAGTATTTGTGTTATGGTATCAATTCTTTAACTTTCATTAGCAATGTGTAAGTTTCAGTTTTGAAATGTTTTTGTGATCACACCAGTACAGCTTCTGATGCATTTAAAAGCTAGGGGTTAGGTAACACAGAATATCTACACTAATGTTTTCCTAATTGTTTGCCTTATAAACATTGGAAGCGCCTTCTGGTGGCTGAAAATAGGTACATATGAGATATTTGTATGCACAAATTCAGATTTACTAGATAAGGTGACATTTATTTTTAGAGCTGAACATAATAAAGAAAGGAAACATATACACTAGATTCAGTTTTATGATTGACAAACTGGGTGATATTCTTTGCAAAACACCATTAGGTTCTAAATATAACTCTCCACTCAGCATAGAGGGTCACTGTTAAGGACAAGAGCCTCTAGTTGATATAAGCTACAGTTAAAATAGGCCAGGGAATTCAAATCTAGTAAGCAAAGACAGGCAATCATTGTAGACCTGTAGACAAACCTAATAAACCTGCCCTCCATGTGATCATACACCAACATACCTATTGATTCTGGCTCAGACAGTATTTCATTTCAATTCATGCATTTTAGTTCACATAGAATTAGAAAACATAATTATTACAAGAGATTGTTCAACATCCTGGAAAATATTTTCATTTAGCCTCAATGTTGGCACTGGTTGCATCACTGCCCAAAAACGATACTGTAAGTAATGCTTGAAACACATTGCTTGTGCCTCCTATTAACTTCTAAAACTGTAAGTTGATCATATTGATTTTATGCAAATATTTTTTTAAAAATGAATATGTAAATATAAAATATATTCAAAATTGACCGAATAGCATTATAGTTTCCCTTTAAATTGTTTAAAATGTGTATTCTTTTCATTTTACTTTAGAACCAGTGGAGAGAAGCACAGCATTTACCCAACGAATCCACATCTAGTGACAACAAAAACCTTGAATTAATGCAAGAAAACAGGGAGAAGTTTGAAGTTGGTACAAATATGATTGTTCCCAAGACTGTTAAGACTGGCAGCCAGTCAGATGGCAGTGAAATAGACAGGGACAGCCAACTGGAAAGCAGCGGAGATGCAGATAGTGAAGCTTCAGAGTGCGAAAATGTATTACCCCAAACAGAGATCAACAGAGAAAGTGATAATCATGCAAATCATAGAACTGATGGAAATCATTCTTCCATTAATGATTTCTTACACTCCTCACTTGATGCTGTCACAGGGCCTCTGTCGAAACTCAGCCTGAATTCTGTGGAGGAAAATTTGGATTCATGTGAAGGGGGGCCTTGTTCACATCCAAAGTGTATGCTGTCCCAGAATCCTCAGACTGCTTTCCAAACACTCTCCCAGGGCTACGTAACCAGCTCCAAAGAATGCTCTGTGCAGTCCTGTCTCTACCAGTTTACATCTGTAGAGCTCTTGATGGGGAACAACAAACTGCTGTGTGAGAAATGCACTGAAAACAGGATGAAGTATCAAAGGAAAACTCATTCTGCTGGTAATGCTTGTTACACATTATTGAGAAAATATGTGTTTCTTTCTTGTTCATTAACCGGCTTGGTGCCACGGATGTAAGTACTGTCTGTGGCAGCATAGCCCTGTAAACTGATTCCTCACTGCTATAAAAGCTAGGAGCCAGATTACATTTCTTCAGCTGACTCTTGCATTTCTATTAAAAATTATTAGGATGGATTTAATGTAAACCACTCAATCAATTTCACGAGTCCCTAAACATTAGACCCCTGCCCTCGCCATGTATCCTGTGGGTCCAGGACGGTGAGTATAGCGGAGGTATATCAGCTTTCCATTCATCGTGAATGAACCTAAGGGGGTTACAAGCATTTTGCCACTTACAATTTTTGATCTGTCAAGCCAGTGAAGAAGCAGCCAATCAAGCATGATCTCTGCTTTTATAAGCTTCATTGGTGTTCATAAGTATCATTAGGGGTCTAACAGACCCCCAATGTCACCCTATAAAGGACCTGTCACCAGCAATATGCTATCACATAGGACATATCAGTCCCATATGTGATAGCAATAGAGTTAGGGGTAAAACAAAAAGGTTAAACAACATTTTAAGAAAAAAGATTTTTGTGTAGACATGAATCAGGTGCATCTGTGTAAAAAAATGATGATTCTGCAACACATGTTTGGTTTGGCCTTGCATGTCAGAGTAAGAGCAATAATTCTAGGGCCATTATTCACTGTTACCTCTAAATTGATGACCAGTAAAGGCTTTTAAAATGTCAACTATAATACCCATTTTATTGGTCAAATGTAAAAGCTAAGGTTGTGTCGAGTGAATAGATCAAAAGATGAGAAGACACTGGCACTCTAGTGGAGTGAAGGTGTCAACCGTTTGTCACCTTAGCGCCCGCCTGTATTTAAGGGACCAAATGGTTAGGAGTGCGATGGGTTCACAGACTTTGAGAGAATATATATCATACATGTCAAACCTCAAAATTGCGCGTCCACTAAATGGCAAAACCTTTGGTACCCAAAATTGTCTATATTGTGTTTGTGTGCACTAAATTATCAGACTAAAAATGTGTATTTTAATGTGTACAAAAAATGCAGAACCCACTCTGGCATCAAAAGGGTTTAGGGACACGGTAGTTATTCAGAGACAATTGGAGGATTTGGACACTGGCAAACAAAAAAGCTGTTGGCCAGCCAAGTATAACTGCTCTTACTCCCACTATGTTTCAGTTTTTTGCTTTACCAGCCATTTTCTTTCTTAAGAACTCGTTTACGACCCTGCTTTATGACCACTGGCTTTATTGGCATGGCTGATGAAGCTGGGGTCTTAAAAGATAGGAGTCTCTCTGATTCGGTAATTCCCTTGCTGGTAAAAGCTAGGAAGTCTACCTCCTGCAAGGTCTACCATTGCACATGGAAGGCTTACTTCGCCTGATGCTAAGGAAGAAGACTTCACCTCTGGAAATACTTCATGGGAAGAATTTTAACCTTTCCAGAATCAGGCCTGGATTAGCATTTGGCCTCAAGTACTAAGGGGTAAATCTCAGCCCAGGAGATCTTATACAAAGACGCAATGTATTGTGCCTGCTTTTGTTAAGCTTTGTGTTACTGTATATTAGAAACTGAAATTTAGATATGGTTTCGGCACTGCATATGTTGTCCGAGCTCTTCACTATAGAATATTTGTTTTATTAACTTGTGCTTCATTTTTAAATGATAAACTAAGATTTGTTCTGTTATTATTTACTGCTTGTTTTATCACTCTTTCCATTTAAGGTGATACAACTCAGAACTTAAAAATACATTCCAGTACCTTAACTATTAACAATACTGTACCGTATTTGTGTATCACTCGGCTGTAGATCCTCAAATCATCTCTGAATTGGTGCTGACACTGTCCTTCCTTCTGGAGGGTGGTTACTTTTGTTCCCAATGGTCCCTGTGTGTGTTGTAAGGTAGCCACCGCTCCAAGCTCGTTCCTGTGATAGACTACAATCTCACGTTTAGTTTGTATTAAGATTGTAGTTCATCACTTGAGCGAGCTTGGAGTGGTGGCTACTTTACAACACACACAGGGACCATGGGGAACAAAAGTAACCACCCTCCAAATGAAGGACAGTGTCAGCATGAATTCCTGGATGATTTGAGGACATACAACTGAGTGATACACAAATAAAATACATTTTTGTTAATAGTTAAGGTACTTGAAAGCATTTTTAAAATGTATCTCCTGAGTGAAGTGTCACTTTAGCCCTCATTCACACTGAGTGTTTTGTAGCACTTTGCCTGGCCCAAAAAAAAGCTCCCAAAAAACCCCCATTGATTTCTATGGCCATGTTCACATCTGAATGTCTTGTCTCTTGAAGCAAAACGCTAGTTGCTAGAAGAAATTGCATGAGCTTCTGTTTGGCAGATTCTGCGCTTCTTGGCCCCATAAACTTCAATGTAAATGCTCAGAAACATGTGCTGCATTTTGCACATATTTACGCACGTTTCACGCATGTTTGGCCATTCACATTAATGTGTCAAGATCTGCTAGCAAAAACACGCTACACAAAAACGCGCTGAAAACGTGCAAATTTCACTTCGCTCAGGTGTAAATGCAGGCTTAGTGGCTGGTACGTGCTGCACTAGACATACATAGCTAACATTTAAACAATACAATTACAGCAGTGCCACCCAAAGGCTGTTTTTAGGTACTACGGTACCAATTACATTTTAGTTACAAAATTTTCTCCTCATCACCTCACAGAGTTCTTAGTTGTAGCCAAGGGCCATAGAGAACAAATCATTATGTTGCACCAATTTATCTCAGTACATATATATTTGTTGGTACTTATACCTTGTTGACCTTTCCTTATGAATTTTTATTTGTAAGTTGTTTATGGCTTCAAGATTCTCATATACAGTGACCCAAAACAACTGTGCAGAGCAAGAGTTCTGGCTCCCCTTACCAGATCTAGGTTAGTGATTCAGAATATTGATGTTAGAGACAGCCAGGCAGGTAACATTTTGTTGTTTATCAGCAATAAAACCTCAATATTTGTCTGATTCCATAAGACGTGACTATGCTGGGTACATTTTTTTCATTGAATAAGTACTGTATATTAGCTATTTTCTTACAGATTGTGCATCTATATTTTGGATACTATAGCTTGTTATTTTAGTAAAACGTAAAATTCACTGTGCATTTGTAAGCTCGTATAGGCCATGTACTTTCGTTGCATTGACTTTTTTTTAACTGCCCTTGAAATAATTATAAACTTTTTTACTCCTAGAGGAGAAACAAGATACTGTGTATACAAATGCTAGAAAACAGCTTTTGATTTCTGCATTACCAGCCATTCTCATTCTGCACCTAAAAAGATTCTGCCAGGTAAGTTATATTGCCTTAGTGTAAGTATAAACGTGTTATCCTAACCAGGGGCGGATCCAGGCTCTAGTCTCGGGAGGGGCACTGCCAGAAAATAAGCCCCCCCCCCCCCCTGGATCTGCCACTGATTCTAACATCTGTTGTGTAAAGCCCCAATTAGGGAAAGTTCAAACCCCTATCAGGTTTTGTTTTTTTCTGTCTTGTGGAGATTCCACTTCACTTCAGTTGTCACCAAACTATTTCTGCCTAGTGGATGGTTTACCCTCCCTTCTTGTTTTAGAGAAAACTCATTTTGGATTTCTTGTAGTGTTCTGTCTCAGTAGAAATGGTCATCAGGACAAACAGAGGGGTCCGAATCAGGTAGTTCCTAATAGCACCACTTTTACAAAGTGGCCATATGACTGCACTAAATAAAAGGAAAATATTCTCCAGTTAATAATTAACAAAACTGGAGGCAATTAAGACTAAGTCTAAACTTGCATACAGAGGTAGGCAAAGTGCCAGTGAGGCTGGATGGAGCCTGTTCGGGATGTCGAAGGACTAGTTCCCCATTAGGTCCGCCCTGTCTGCCAACAGGCAGTGGGTGAATTCCATGGCTAATAGCAGTCTTTCTACTCCAGCCTCAGTGCGCCTCCACACTGCAAATGGCCAGTGCAGTGTCGTGCATATGCACTACAGCATTCTGTTGTATAAATTCCAGGGATGGTTCTTGTTCCTTCATTTCATCCACGGCAATATGTAAAAGTTGAATATTTCCAGTTGCAAACAGTGGATTCAAGAACCCATCAATGCATGAAGAAACAAGAAATGTAAGATGTTATTGATTTGAACTTCCGGTAATATTTTGATCGATAACCAGACTATTTCTGTTTTTTCAATGATGTAAAAAATACTTCCAAAAACATTAAGTACTTTGCAAGAAAAACATTTTCCTAAAGTCAAGGATAATTTTATTGTGCTTGTGACAATAATTTATATAGGTAGGAGTATTTATTCAGCTAGCCGCCATCTAAGAATGGTGCTGATGTAACTATTTAAAAGAATATGTGGTTAAAGCGAGTTGATTATCTCCAATAGGATTAGGTACCATAGCCTTCATAGGGAAATTAGCTCCATTCAATATAATCGATCTGATGACATTTTTTACATATATATATAAAGGGTTTCCCCAAATAAAAATAATACAATAGAGACATAACAAGAGGGGCGTTCCACAAAATATCTAATGATCCTTATAACATTAGAATCAACTTGATGGAAAAGACATGTGGAAGAGCCCATCCCACCTTGGAAAGCCCAGACGGGAACTACTCGTATCAAATGTATGCGACCCATAGGTCCACACACTATCATGGTAATAATCCAATATGAAATATGAAAAACATACTGGGCATAGATACTGGGCATACTGTGTACACTCCGGATCTTGATGGATCAAATTTACATTGAAATATGTAGTTAAGGATAGGTGTGCATGTGTACATATCCATGTCCCTCCTTGTTAGGTACACCAAATGGGTACATAGGCAGAGATAATCTCCCTGGGTTGGTATATAATCAAAATGATAAAGTGCCCATTGTAAAAATTCAGGCCATTATTCGACCATCAAAACCCGGAGTTACCAGAGATTTGTCGCAAATTTTCAAATAGCTTTCCAATGTTTAAATATACCTTTTCACAATGCCTTAACCTAATGGGATAAAAAAGTTAGGATAAAGAAACGCTATGTTTGGATGTCACTAGGTTTCAAGATAGCAGCTGAAGTTAATCATGTCATTGAGTCCAGGGGGTTCGTGAGAGGCTGTTTGATGAATCCATCTACATTCCCTCTGTAAAAGAGATTTGTCCCAATCCCCTCCACGTCTAGGCTGGTGCACCCTGTCCAGTGCGAAGAAACGAAAACCGTTGATATGTCCGTTATGTATGTTGACAAAGTGTCTAACTATCGGGGACCGCAGGTCCCTGGCCGCTATATCGGCCAGGTGATCTGAGATTCTATTTTTAAACATTCGTCTCGTTTTGCCCACATAAAACATATCACATGCGCACAGCATTAGATAGATGACACCCTTTGTTTCACAGTTTACAAAGTGGTGGGCTTTAAAGCACTTCCCCAGGGGGGTAGTGACTTCTGTTCCAATATGGACATAGCGACAGAATTTGCACCTCTGACACTGGAAGGTGCCAGGATATTTACAGCAGGGGCCATTCCTAGTGAAAAAGTCACTGTTCGTCAGTTTGTCTTTAAGGGAGGGACATCGTCGGTAAGTGATGGTAGGTCTAGTGCTTACGAACTTCGAAATTCTGGAGTCCCTAGTTAGACAGTGCCAATGTTTTTGAAAAATCCTTGATATTTCTTTGTGCTGGTTATTAAAAGTCAAAATTGGTCTTACAAGGGAATCCTCTTTATCAACTTTTTGTAATTTAGTTTTATTCTTATTAGCGGGTATTTTGGGTCCACCCTTTACTCGTTGATATGCCTTTTTAAGTATCTTATTTGGGTAGCCCCTGGCTCGTAGCCTAATCCTTAAATTTTGAGCCTAATTTACCCAAAACTAAATCTGATGTAACACTTCTTTTTTTTAAAGTGATTTATTAGAGATTTTGTATCTAATATATTGTCAGTCTAGACCACAACGCTGAACAAAAAGGACAGTTTTATTGTGCTAGATCGAGGCTTTTTAAAAAAAAAAAGTTTACATGCATTTCCTTGTGCGTTTTTGAGGATAGCTGCATATCCATCTGTACTTTTTATAAGCAGCATTTTTACAATCACTAGTCACAAAGGAACTTACCGGAAGCGCAAACTGTTAAGTATGATTGTCTGTTGTTAAAATAATGGTGCCTCTAGCTTAAAATGAAACAAACCAACATAATTACCTTCTAGCAGAAGATATGTTTTAAGATGGTGATAATGGCTTTAATACAAAGGTGTAGTTTTAAACTATCATATTTCATCTATTTACGTTGCATTATATAATTATCCCAAAATATAGAGTTTTGAATCGATAAGCAAAAACCCTAATTTCCTCCCTGTCCAGGATCCTGTATGTAAAGTTCCTATAGCTGTTTTTTTGTCCAGGTTTAAGTGTAAAAAGATAACATTTTCCCTTACGATGGCCTTGACACGAAAATCATTCACGTTTATTTTTATTTCAGAATGGGCTGACGCTGCGCAAAATCAATAGGCACGTGAACTTTTCTTTCATTTTAGACCTGGCCCCTTTTTGTGCTGCAAATTGCAAGGTATAGTAAAATAGAGAAGTGATTCAGGCAAGGCTCACATTCAATGTGTGTTTATAGCTCTAAGTTAAGGCATTTCATTCATATCATTAAAACACAGAGCTTGGTTAAAGGAGAACTATGAGGTGAGTGAAAATCACTCACCTCATAGTTCTAGCCGACCTGTGACAATGAAACTGTCACAAGTCGGCTCAATAGATCGGGAAGTGAGTGAACACATACCGTCGCTCACTCACTTCTCGATCCTGTCCCTGCAGAGAGCCGTGACTATCAATCACGGCTCACTGCAGGGATTCCCCCACTCTCCCCTGTCCGATCCTACAGCGCTGACTGGCGGAACGGACGGGGGAGGGGGCGGGTACAGCTGGCTCTGCCTCTAGATAGGCTGAGCCAGCTGTCACTCACGCAGCTGGGTGGATCCAGACAGTAATATCGGGATCCGTCCCGGCTGCGGCGTCTCAGTATACCGCGAGCTGTAGCTCGCGGTATACTGAGTTTTGGGTGAGCCCTGACCCCATAGTTCTCCTTTGAACAGGAAAATCTGATATCTGATATGTCATTCTATTACAACAATGCATAGTCTACAAAAAGACATAGATAAAGCACCTGATCTGGCTGTGTTTAATTGGATCTGGTGAATGACGTGAAGCATTTCAGCCGACTGCGCTCAGACCAAGAAATGAACAGTAATACTGTGTATCCTTTTCTGAACACTACTGTTCCCATAAAAAAACCTTCCTCCCTGATCAGCATCATCCTTACTGCACTGAAATAAATTTGGATGCACCGATACTGGTTTTTCGGAATCGAATACGGGTACTGATATTTTTCGATACTCGCCGATACCGGATACCAATACTGGAAGTCCCATTAAGGAAGCCAGGCGGCGTGTAATGACTCGTCACCTTGCTTCCTGAATAGCCGGGAAGCCGGGTGGCATGTAAAGACTCGCCACCCGGCTTCCCGATTAGCACCAGGTGATGAGGGAGCATGGAGCCGGTTTTCTGGCCAATCAGAAAGCCGGGCAAAGAGTCATTACGCAGCGCCCAGCTTCCTGTTTGGCCGGAAAGCCGACTCCATGCTCCATCGTCATCAAGTGATGAGGGTGCATGAAGCCGGCTTTCTGGCCAATCAGAAAGCCGGGGGGCGTGTAATGACATGCTGCTCAGCTTCCTGATTGGCCATGGAGCTGGCTTCCCGGCCAATCAGGAAGCCGGGCAGCATGTAATAACTTGCTGCCCAGCTTCCTGATACCAGAAGCTCAAGTATCGGGCTAGGCAATGGAGCATTTGGGGGAGTACGTGTACTCGCCCAAATATTCGGCATTGGCACCGATACTAGTATCGGTGCATCCCTAATGTTTAATAAGCACACGTTGCACATAGCTTGCACGAAGGGTAGTGAGGTTGTGTAGAACTAGCTTTTATGAAGGGTAGTGAGTTTGTGTAGGACTAGCTGGTATGAAGTGTAGTGAGATCGTGTAGGACTACCTTGCATGGAGGGTAGTGAGGTTGTGTAGGACAAGCTTGCATGAAGGGTAGTGAGGTTGTGTAGGTCTAGCTTGCATGGAGGGTAGTGAGGTTGTGTAGGACTAGCTTGTATGAAGGGTAGTGAGGTTGTGTAGGACTAGCTTGTATGAAGGGTAGTGAGGTTGTGTAGGACTAGCTTGTATGAAGGGTAGTGAGATTGTGTAGGACTAGCTTGTATGAAGGGTAGTGAGGTTGTGTAAGACTAGCTTGTATGAAGGGTAGTGAGGTTGTGTAGGACTAGCTTGTATGAAGGGTAGTGAGGTTGTGTAAGACTAGCTTGTATGAAGGGTAGTGAGGTTGTGTAGGACTAGCTTGCATGAAGGGTAGTGAGGTTGTGTAGGACTAGCTTGTATGAAGGGTAGTGAGGTTGTGTAGGACTAGCTTGTATGAAGGGTAGTGAGGTTGTGTAGGACTAGCTTGTATGAAGGGTAGTGAGGTTGTGTAGGAGTAGCTTGCATTAAGGGTAGTGAGGTTGTATTGGTCTAGCTTGTATGAAGGGTAGTGAGGTTGTGTAAGAGTAGCTTGCATGAAGGGTAGTGAGGTTGTGTAGGAGTAGCTTGCATTAAGGGTAGTGAGGTTGTATAGGTCTAGCTTGTATGAAGGGTAGTGAGGTTGTGTAGGACTAGCTTGCACAAAGGGTAGTGAGTTTGTGTAGGACTAGCTTGTATGAAGGGTAGTGAGGTTGTGTACCACTAGCTTGTATGAAGGGTAGTGAGGTTGTGTAGGACTAGCTTGCACAAAGGGTAGTGAGTTTGTGTAGGACTAGCTTGTATGAAGGGTAGTGAGGTTGTGTAGGTCTAGCTTGCATGAAGGGTAGTAAGGTTGTGTAGGTCTAGCTTGCATGAAGAGTAGTAAGGTTGTGTAGGACTAGCTTGTATGGAGAGTAGTGAGGTTGTGTAGGACTAGCTTGTATGGAGAGTAGTGAGGTTGTGTAGGACTAGCTTGCATGGAGGGTAGTGAGATTGTGTAGGACTACCATCTATTGTGTATGGTTGGCATTAGTAGTTCAATATTTTGTCATCCCGATTGCAATATTGCACAACCAAGGGTTTCTAAGGTATTAATTGAAGGCTAAAGGTATGGGGAAAAAATACACAATTAGGCATTTGTTATCTAGTGTGCACTAAAGATACCCATATAACAGGGGTAGGCAAACTTTGGCCCCCCAGCTATGGTGAAACTGCAAATCCCATCATGCAAATACAAATCCCATAATGCATCTGCCTTTGGAAGTCATGCTTGGCTGTCAGAATCTGGCAATGCCTGATGAGATGTGTAGTTTAACCACAGCTGGAGGGCCAATGTTTGGCTACCCCTGCCCTATAATAAGCCAGATTGTGCCTGGCTGGTGGTCTAGTATTGTATAGAGAGGAAGCAGCTGCCCTGTATTAGCACCAATCTCCTTTTTTAACATTGACTGTTAGAATTAGCCATGTTATAAGTCACCACAGTATTTATTTTGTTAGTTTTTTTTGTTATGTTTTAAAAGAAATGCAGTTGTTTTGTGCAGCAGATTAAGCAGTTAGGTGTAATAATTCATGTAAAATATACTCTTATATTGATGAATTTCATTTCTGTTTAAACATGTGAAGAATGTGGTAGAAGAGAAGAGTGTCCTGTACAGTCTTTATGGAATAGTGGAGCACAGTGGATCAATGAAAGGAGGACACTACGTAGCATACATCAAGATCCGAATGCCTTCTAAAGGACCAGGTGAAAATATCTCTGTTATTATTAAGCTTTTACCTGTTCAGTATTATCTGTGTAAGCGTACTGCCTAATCTACGAGAATGCTACGTATTTGTTGTGTTTATAGCTTTCCTTCCTGCATTCACAATTTCTGCTTTGGTTCTGAATACATTCTATGGTTCTCCAAACTGTAATTGACTTTTGAAAAAAATAACTTGCACAGACTAAAAATGCAAAATAAATTAAATACAGTGGTACGGTTCGCGAACAGGAAGTTCAGCAAAATTTTGCTTCTGTTCGTAAACTCCGCTTCGAGTGACAAACATCCGCAGCCATTTTCCCTGCTCTGACACATGGTCATGGCTTCCTCTAGTCGAGATCACGGTCTGATCACAGTTTGATTCGTTTCACGACCAAATCGCTTCGCAACCAGAATCGCGGAACGAATTAAGTTTGTGAACCGAGGTACCTCTGTATATACTAATAGTAATTAGCTGACCTCTCTGGCAAGAGCTGAATACCCTACAACAGCTCATCTCTAACTGAAGGTCGGATTGGCCTTGTAGAACATCCCTCCCTGAGATCTCCTTGATCATAAAGATGTGCTTGGAAGGCAGGGGGTGTGAAGCTCTTCTTAAAGCGGACCTTTACACTCAAAAATCTAATTCTACCAATGCATCCCTCTATGTATGGTGATTAATAATAACATAGACATGTCAGGTGTAAAATGCTGTGATTTTGAAATTCTTACACTTGCAGAGCATTCACTTCCTGCTCTGAAAGTGCAAATGACTTCAGTTTGCCAAAGCAATGCACACTGGGATTGCCTTGTCATCAGCAGAGCATTGCTGGGAAATCTCATCTGTAATCTCACGAGATCTCAGGTAAAGGCATTTTCCTCCCCTGAGATGACGTGCATGGTCACATGTCTAGTCACATGTGCCAGAAATGCAGGAAGAGCTAGTAATCTGGCCTTAGTAAACATGGCCACTGTCAGAAGACTGGGGAAGAAAAGAGAAATAAGATATGCAAATAATACAAAGGCGGCAATTATGTAGAAGTGTGTGTTTGTAGATTGTCATTACTAAACATTTCTAAAGGTGTGTTTGTTGTTATTTTAAAGATATGGGTAAAGGTCCACTTTAAGACGGATAAAACAATTTACGCCATGTATCAAGTTTTCCAAAGCAAATACACCAGACATAGATGCTTTGCAATATGTAGTATCGGCTGTTTTAGCCACAAACTGTCCCTTCTGCCACTACTCACTGCCTTTCACCCAAATTGCTTGAAATCTTTAATGCAGCTTTTCAAGCTAGTGAGCTGCTTCTCTTTATGAAAAGAGCACTCATAGTCTAGACCTTAAAACATAAGGATCTTCTTTATTGTGAATACACCCGTATCTCTCATTGATATGGATGCCAAGATTTTGGCCAAAATGTTCACTGATTGATTGAATAATGTTATAAAAGGGTAATACTAAGAAATAAAAATACACTATGCATTAGAGCTGCAACAATTAATCGACTAAGTCGATTATAATCGATTATGAAAAACGTTGTCAACATTTTCCATCGTCGATTAGTTGAATTTAGATTAGTTGGCCTGCTTGTGGCTTGCCGCACACTACTTCTCCCCGCCTTGCCGCCCGACACGTCTCCTCCCTGCCTCACGGACTTGCTGCATGCCGCTTCTCCTCCCCGCCTCACAGACTCGTCGCTGCCCGCCCATCCACGATCGGCACAATTAAGAAGGAAGAACAGGCATGGGGGGAAGGCAGATGCCAGACAGGCCCACAATCTCAGGGAGACTGCTCAGGTAAGCATGTACTCCCCCAACATGGTGCTGTATTAATGTATTGCCTGGATTTGTAGTCCTCTATAGCTGATGGTACATTGTGCTGTATAATATACAGCACAATGTATCATCAGCTATAGAGGACTACAAATCCCCACAATACATTATACACTGTATGTATAATGTACTATTGCTGGCATTTGTTGTATTCCTATATAGCTGGTGGTATTCTGCATTGCGCCATATAATCATTATACAGCGCAATGCAGAATACCACCAGCTTTAGAGGACTACAAATCCCAGCAATAATAAATTATACAGCGCAATGGAGAATAACACCAGCTATAGAGGAATACATCAGACCCCAGCAATAATACATTATATACAGCGCGATGCAGAATAACACCAGCTACAGAGGACTACAAATCTCAGCAATAGTACATTATAGTATAATGTGCTATTGCTGGGATTTATTGTATTCCTCTATAGCTGGTGGTATTCTGCATTGCGTCGTATAATGATTATACAGCGCACTGCAAGATTTTAGCTATAGAGGACTACAACTCCCAGCAATAATAAATTATACAGCGAATGTAGAATAACGCCAGCTTCAGAGGACTACAAATCCCAGCAATTGTACATTATAGTATAATGTACTATTGTTGGGATTTGTTGTATTCCTCTATAGCTGCTGGTATTCTGCATTGCGCCGCTGTATAATGTATTATATTGCACACCACACTTTTTTTTTACTTCCACCGCTCCAAGCTTGCTCCCGTGATGGACTACAATCTCAATACAAACTAGTAGTCCATGACTGGAGCCATTTTTTTTATTCGATTAACTGATTAATCGGACGTAATAATCGGCTAACTAATTGATTTTGAAAATAATCGTTAGCTGCAGCCCTACTATGCATAGAGATGGAGCTGTCAGCACAGTGCATATCAGTTGATGATTATCTGCTTTCAAGTAACACAAAGTTCTCAATGAAGGCACTCTGATTAACAAAGTGCAGATGTAGTGACAGCACCATCTACAACAGTGGTTCTCAACCTTTCTAGGGCCGGGACCCCTTGGTAACATTTGCCAAGTTGTGGTGACCCCCAACGGTAAAATTTAGGGATGACGCGGCTGCCGACATCTGGCGGTGTGGTGGGAGAACTGACACTGCTGCACTAGGGGCTGAGGAGGACTCTCACCTAGCACAGCAGAAATCACACAGCGACCCACACAGGTTGAGAACCGCTGTTGTAACAGCTAAAATGGCAAACCATATAACACAAGCTGAGGGTGTCAGCTTTTATTAATAATAATAATGTAATAATCACTAGATGGGGACCTGATGGAGAACTACAGGTCCCCCTCTGCTGATTGACAGCAGGAGTGGGCGGGTGCAATAGCTAGTTTGCTATTGCAAAGTGAAATAGCCAATAGGAATGTAGCTATGCATTCCAATGCTGATTTATTTATTTTTTTCTGACTGCCGGCGGCCGGGGCTCCGATGTCAGAAATAAAAAACGATCGCAGCGAAAGGTTTACTCTGCTCGATCGAGCAGATTAAACCTTTCCGGGAGAAAGTGTTTCTCTCTCGGGCGGCCGGGAGCCGCTATCTAATAGCAGGAGACTCCCGGCGACCCCTGGCAAATTGTAATTCGACCCCCGAAGGGGTCCCGACCCACAGGTTGAGAACCGCTGATCTACAAGAACCATTGCTATATACTGTATGTACTGGTAACAATTGTTAGGCCAATGATGTTTTAATGCTTACTTCTTTGTTTGCTTTACAGTACTGCAGGATGGAGTATCATCTTGTTCCAGCCAGTGGGTGTATATTAGTGATACAAACGTACACATGGTGGCTGAATCCAGGGTGCTAGCTGCTCAAGCGTATCTTTTATTTTACGAGAGACTGTAGTTGAAGTTCATTTTTCACTCATGGATTTTTGCCAGGATGTGGTAAAAGAGAAATCTTGGGAAATGTGACATGGAGTTTTTCTTTCTTCTTCAAGATCTATATCAACGTATTATGCCATTTTAGACCAAATTGAAATATCATTGATCAATGAATCCCATAGTAATAAAAAATAATCTGAAAGAATGTGGCTGGAAATACTGCTAGAGCTACCGTGTTTCTGCTTTCAGGTTCTAACCACTCAAACAGCAGCTCACTCCTGCTCGTATCACCCTCCTCTTGGCCAGCTTACTCCCACTCATATCATTCTATTTCTGGCCAGCTTACTCCTGTTCATATGATCCCATCCCCAGCCAGCTCACTCCCACTCATGTTAACCCTCCCAGCCACGATTCTCTGCTTAATGCGCCCCCTGCTTGGCCAATGCACCCTTGCTCATGCCGCCACCATTTTTGGTATCGGGGCATTTTCACGAGTACCTGATACTGGTATCTGTGCATCCCTAATAATAACATATCATACATTCAAAAGCGGCCAGTAATTTGGTTTATTTTACAGGTTCTGAATTTTTAAGTATTAAAACGAGACATGATCCCAAACTATGAAATGAGTAAATATATCGACATGGTTCATATTGTAGAAAAATATCAAGTGATCTGATAACTGGTGGAATAATATTCAAGCAGCAGCAGGTGGAAGAAGCACAGGTCCAGAGAATGGATGAAGTAAATGCAGGAGGATGCATGAGCTGCAGGTCTTTAAATACAGCTTCCTATCCAGCAAGGAGAACAGTGAGCAGCATGAGAACTCACTATAAATCACCTAAGATTACAGCTGCATTGTCTTTGATGATCTCACACTGCAGATATACTGTATAGTGATAATGCTTTATGCATATGAAATACAGTGTTTTCTTTTAGGCAGAGTTCAAGGCAAAATATACATTTTCAGGGTTCTGCTTAGGCATAATTTACATTTCTAGATGTTTTCTAGAAAGCAAATCCTAACTTTTTCAGGTTAAATCAACTTTATACTGTACTGCACAGGCTGTTTTATGCTATTACTTTTGTTTACGTGTCCAGTCCAAATCGGAGTTCAATATGCTTTTGAAACACCATTCGCTAATGTATCCTGCAATGTACTTCTGTATATATTTTGTATGTTTCACTAAGCTTTTTGTACCTTATACATGTCAACAATATATTGATGAATTACATGTATGGTATCCTTATAGGTAGTGTTTTATTAGCTAGAATTAATTCAAACAGCCAGTGTCTTAATTGAGTTGTGATATTTGGTTACTTGTAATGGTGCCGTTTACTTTTGAGATGTACAGGTCCCTTTTATTCATTTGGAACCACATGTTTTTAAATAAAAAGGAATTCTATTTTAATTTTTTATATAGTGGTGCCAAAGTACCCAACAGAGGCAATGATTTTAACAACACCCCCTTACCCCGCACAGCACTTTCCCACAACCAGCACCACTCACAATCCCCATCTCACCACAGCACCTATTACAAACCGTTACCCTGCACTCACTACAACAACGGTCTACCAAAATGATCTACCCCACAGCCTCCCCCCATCACCACAGCACCTGTTCCAACC
>NW_017307063.1:118002-123599 GCF_000935625.1 Nanorana parkeri | reverse complement strand
TCCCCCCCCCCACACCCACACAACTTCTATGTCACATCCAACACCTTTCCCACTGTGCCATCCATCAACCAACTACTGCAGTTGTCAGAATTTCTACCCCACCATTTAGCCACCAGGCCAGCCTGCAAACATCCTCTTCCCTGCCTCATGCCCCTCTCACACCACTGTGCCTTAGAGCCCCCTCCCATACCTCACACAATGCCTCCGATGCCACCCCCCTCCTTCTCTTAGGCCCGGTCTACACTGAGTGTTGTAGCGCTTTTTCTGCTCTAAAAAATGCTAAAAAAATATGCCAAAAACAAATCCCATTAATTTCCATGGCCCTGTTCACATCTGATCATTTTGTCGAAATAAGCAAAATGCCTGTCCCTGGAAAAAAGTACAGGAACTTTTTTTTTTTTTGGCATATTATAGCTCGTTTTGGCCCCATAAACTCAATAGGAAACGATTGAAAACACGAATCAATCAATGAGCTAGAATCTGCTCACACAAACGCGCAATTTGATATAGGCGCATAAAACGTGCAAGAAACACACAAAAGCGCGCACCAAAAAATGCTGTCTTCTAGGTGTGAACCCAGTCTTACTGTCATACCTACCAGCAATCCCCCTAGGAAAGCAGGACAAAGCGGCCACCTCTCCGCCTTACCACATTGAATAGTAAAAGAAACAGTGTGTATGAGAAGCAAAAACGGCAAGGGGAGAGGGGGAGTGTGTGTGTCCCTCATCCCATCACCACACTGATGTTCCCCTTCCCAATTGCTCCACCCCCTTATTGCTGTTGCAAAATGTCCTCTCCTTGTTGTCACCTCAAATGTGCACAGGTTTAACTGACTTAGCTTTTAGATTTATTGTAATATTCCCAACCTTGCCCATTCTGGAACGGGCCCACATTTTAAAAATGTTGTATTTTATAACATAGATACTGGTTTAAATATTTGTTATCCCGCAATATGTGCAGATGAAAACATAGGATTTGGGTTTCATTCACAGAGAATGCTTAAAGTTTACAAACATTGTTTAAATGTGCTATAAATGATATTGTTACTTCATATTATGTGCCTCTGCAGAGAACGCAGATAATGACAACTGATGCCAAAATGTGATGGAAATAAAATATATTTCGAATATATTTATTTATGGACTGCTTTCCTTTTGTTTCGAATAGGGGCACAACATCAGCCCCATGGATACAAGATCCCTGAAATGGGGATGAGCTGGATAGAAAGTCATCTTTATTCATATTCCTTTAGCATAACACATGAATGCAATGTTTCAGAGCCTCACAGGACCCCTGCGCAAATAAAGATGACTTTCCAAAGCAGAATGGTGTGCGGACAACATATCTTTTATATTGTATGCTGATGCATCATCCACCAGTTGTTCCAGCTCCCGTTGGATTCTGGGGTACATCGGTACGGAGTGCGAAGGGGATATTACAAAGAGCTGGATAGAAACACACTTACCACCTTCACCCTCCCTGATTAGGAGCATTCTGCCATGCAGCTCTGCTACCCTGTTTCCCTGAAAATAAGACCTACCCCGAAAATAAGACCTAGTACTATTTTTGGGAATTTCTAAAATATAAGTCCTACCCCGAAAATAAGACCTAGTGTGTTTTTTTGAGCCAAATAAAATATAAGACAGTGTCTTATTTTCGGGGAAACACGGTAGTAGCTTATAGTACTTCAAAATATAGATGTGTAGATTAGCTACTAAAAGAAGCTCTGTCTTTCACATCAGTCACACAACCTCCCTTAACAGTTGAGACATTATTTGCATAGGAATTGCATTGTTTTCACTGTGTTGGCAGGCTATAGACATCAAATGAGAAGGAGCAGTAAAGCAAAACTACTGTGTAGCACTGTAAAGCAGGAAGCAGAAGCTGTACATGTAATAAGCAAATTAGGCTTCCTTCATGTACATAAACAATTATACATAAAAATAAGATTTTAACTCTTTCGTACTTTATTGAAGACATTTCTACACAACTATTGTCAAGTACCCACTTAGGAACAGTTGGTAGGCCTTTGGGGGCAGCAGTTAAAATACACACTGTAGCACCATGCCTCACAATCTCCTGCTAAGTCTCATAGGAGCACAAAACTCAGAATGTCTCAGGAGGCCATGGCATAAAGGCTTGTGTTTTTCTGCAGTACGTTCACACTAGCTGCACAGTAAAACCTGGTGGCTTACCGTGCGCAGCTAGTGCCCACTAGGTGGCAGAGGTGAGTTACGGTGTCTTGAATTGTTACAATGCAAGGAACTTTTTTTTCCTTTTTTTTTGTAAAACTTTATTGGAATCTCAGCTGCCCTCGGCAGCTTCGTGAATAGACCCCAAAGTGTACACTCCATTCAAGGTCTGCACAGCAGTGCGACGACCTCTGGTTCCACCCAATGCCCTGCATAAAAAAGGCAGGATGTATGCATTTTTCTGCAACGCACCATAGATCACACAAGTGTGGTGGTGTGTATGGGGCACATAGAAAACCATTGTGCCCTAGCAATGACCTGTGTTGTTCTTGTTCTTCTGCAGAAAAGAGAATGAGGCATCATTTCACACATGGATTGACCACCAAACCTTAAAGTGACACTAAAGTCAGGAGTTAAACCTTAAAAATACATTGAAATACCTTAACTAGTAACAAAATGTATCTTATTTGTGTATCACTCAGCTGTAGATCCTCAAATCATCTCTGAATTCAGACACTGTCCTTCCTTCTAGAGGGTGGCTACTTTTGTTCACATAGTCTCTGTGTGTGTTGTAAAGTAGTCACAGCTCCAAGCTTGCTCCTGTGATGGACTACAACCTCAGGTTCAGTTTATTAATTTGTATTGAGATTGTAGTCCATCACAGGAGTGAGCTTGGAGCTGTGACTACATTACAACACACACAGGGACCATAGTGAACAAAAGTAGCCAGCCTCCAGAAGGAAGGACAGTGTCAGCATGAATTCAGAGATGATTTGAGGATCTACAGCTGAGTGATACCCAAATATGTTACATTTTTATTAATAGTTAAGGTACTTAAATGCATTTTTAAAATTTTACCTCCTGAGTTTAGTGTCACTTTAAAAACACTGAGAGTGGAATTTATAAAAACTGGAGCAGACAAAAACTGGAGCAGCTGTGCATGGCAACTAATCAGCTTCTCTCTTTCATTTTCAAATCTTAGCTGAACAAACTGAAGAGAGAACCTGATTGGTTGCCCTGGGCAACTGCTCCAGATTCTGTCTGCTCCAGTTTTGATACATTTCCCCCCTGTGGATCTTCAGGATGTGCTGGAGAGAACTTTACGCAGTGGTCTGACTCTCCCATCATCACTGCAAATCTTAGTGAAAAATGAATGCAACTCTGGACGGAAATAAATATTGTGACATTGCATTAACTTATTAAAATGATGTGTGCCGTAATCAAAGCTAAAGGCGGTCCAAGGAAATGTTAGAGTGTGACCTTTTTTTGGCCAGGCAGCGTATATTTTCAACTAGAGAAATTCATATGCGAGACAGTTTCCATTTCTCCAATATTTGAAAGTCAAAGAAGAATATTTATAAGAGTTTATGTACATGGGTGCACAACGGAAAAACAAAACAAATGTTGCATGCTTACAGGGAAATAGCTTGCATTTGAAATTAACTTTATTTGCTTTTAAGCAGAACATGAAAGGGAAATGATCATGGGAATGCGCAATACAAAGTCCCATACAATCCAAACCCAAACTCTGTGCTCCATGTCCTTTCACACTGCTTAGAGCAGAACTCAAGCCACAAGGATTTCTACCAGTTCTTACATGCAAAATAAAAAAAAAAATTGTTACTTTGCTCAGATGTAGTAAATGTCCAGATTGCTGCCCTGTACTTTAAAATGTATATGTCTGTGAAAGTTCTCATTCATCCGGGTCATGGTATATCTGTAAAAAATAAGTCAAGGCAACTGGACTTGCTGTATTTTTCTTAAAGACGTTTCACTGGACATCCAACCAGCTTTCTCAATTCAGAATGACTTGTACAAAAAATTATCTGGGAATAAACATGGTGAATGTTGCTCCAATCCAAATAATCTGTTAGTCACGACCAGGTGTTGATTACATTTGCATAATTGGCATCTAGGAGGTGTTATTAACCTGCCCAGAGAGAGGTGTTAAAACAGCATCTGTGATCTATGAGGACCCCCAGGTCTTTCTCCATGTCCTACTTTCTCAATGCAGCACCCCGCAAGTACTAGTTTGCAGGCACGTTCTTTGCTCTCATGTGCATTACCTTGCACTTTTCAATATTAAATCGCAGCCCAGGCCTCAATTTTATCTTGATCTTGCTGGAGTGAATTTATGCCTTCTTTAGAATGTACTGCCCTACAAAGTAGTCGAGTAGTAGGCAATGTGTCAGTATGGCAGCTTGTAATCTCCACCAGGAGGTGCATGTTAAAGGGTGACAACGTAGAAGCACAATTGGTTGTAGCTGCCCCATAACAGGAAGTGCCACCATGGCAAGTATTATTTAAATGAAAGCTGCAGATTTAAAAAGATTGAAAACAACTTTTGGAAATGTTAACATGGAAAACCTTGTGTAAGATTTTAGTGATTGTGTTTAGATCCGCTTATCGATACTAAACAAGGTGTGTTCCGTTTGAAAACCCAATCATGTGTTAGGTGTCATGCACACAGGCAGAAAAAACAATGATTTTAGCCAATGTGTCATGCACATTGTGGCGGTTAGATCTGTGTTTTACAGCAGCAGTCAGGGCCATACAAAATAAAATGCCCTAAATCTGCGTTTAGAGAGGCGCCTTAATATTCGTAATTACACATTTTTTATGCTGGATCCAGCGTAGATCAGAGTGTTTTTAATATACACTCTGCATGAGTACTTAGGGAAATGTTTTTTTTTTTAAAGCCCCAATCGCTGGCGAAGTGGGTCACATGAGCACCTAGTGTGATTGGGACCTTTCTCACGGATTAGAGCAGCGGTTCTCAACCTGTGGGTCACGACCAGTGGCGTAACAATCACCATAGCGACCTAGGTGGCCGCTATGGGGCACAGGGGGGCCCGGCCAGATGCCGAGCGGACCGCCTGGGTCGCTATGGCATCCTCTGCTGCTGGCTTTCACTGGAGGCTCTGAAGAGGAACATGCCGCTGTTCAGATCACTGACCCTAATCTGTGCAGCAGCGCGTTCGTCTCCACAGCCACTGCTGAATCAATGAAAGCCAGCAGCAGCGGTGAAGGAGGACGGACCCGGCAGTGGTGGAGGAGGAGGCGGGGCCCATGGTCAACAGCAGGGGAGGAGGCGGGGCCCGGTGACGGGGAAGGAGGTGGGCCCGGCGAAGGAGGCGGGGCCCATCAGCAAGCGTGGAGGAAGAGGAGGCGGACAGGTAATGAGTGCGACCAGCCCACCTGGCTATGGGGCCCTGTGATTTCTAGTTACGCCCCTGGTCACGACCCAAAAGTAGGTTGGAACCCCTGTTAAGTGGGTCGCCGCGTACCTTCTGCTGCATTAGGTGAGAGGCTTCTCAGCTTACTCCTGGCGCAGCAGTGTCAGATCTCCCGCCACACCGCAAGATGTTTCTGCAGCGGCTGGGGAGGAGCTGATAAGCAGGCGAC
>NW_017307063.1:116955-117491 GCF_000935625.1 Nanorana parkeri | reverse complement strand
AGCAGGCGACTGGGTTTTTTTCTACATATAGCCCTGTTTCGGGCAAGCAGAGCTAAATGTACAGTGGGGGAGGCGGTCAAGTGATTTCAGGGGCTGTACAGTCAGCTGCTCCGTCCAAACCCCCCCATTCCCATGGACTGTCCCCCTCTGACGGCTGCTTCCCTCCCCACCGTGGTTTACGGGGTCCCCTGCTCTCCTGGGAGACCTGAACCATGGCAAATTACTTCGGGATGGAGAGCGGGGAGCAGCCCAGCGAACTTCTGTTCCCCGGTCTGCTCCGTGTTAACAGTGAGACGGGAACGCTGTACGCACAGCCTGTGCTGTGCTAGAACTCCTGTACTGGAAGTGACAGGTTCAGTAAAGAGAGCATGTCACCTCCAAATGCTATCACACAGGAGCTTGTTTGCTCTTGTGTGGCCCGTGGCGTTATAAAGTTAAGTGGAAAAAAAAGTAAAAAAATTATGTAAAAAAATGTAATTGCTAAAAAGTAATAAAAAATAAAATGATTTAAAAAAAGTAAAAGATGATAAGATAAA
>NW_017307063.1:76503-116918 GCF_000935625.1 Nanorana parkeri | reverse complement strand
ATAAAAAATTTAAAAAATTAAAAATAATTATAATAATAAAAAAAAACAATATTTTATCTTTTGGGAGTCATCACAACTTGCCAAATGTTACCAAGAAAGGCTGAGAACCACTGAATTAGAGTGATGGCTTCTCACCATGACCTGGATGGTTATACCGTCCAATCACATGGCTGGAAATAAAGAAGTTCCTCAGTGTACAACTAAGTGCACTGAGCCTGATGACCACTAGATGGCAGCACAGTGTCTCTATCTCGGCAGTGTCGCTCGCTCTTTCCTCGCCGCTCGCTGCTGATCACTTCCGCTCGGCGAAGCTGCAGCGCCATATTGTCTGGCAGGGAGATTCGGTTACCGCTGGAGGAGCGTCGCTTTGAGGCGTGTAGAGAGCACACAGCGGCCTGTTTAGGTGTTCTACAGTCGTGGAACGTGTAATATCGGGTCGTGTGGTGGGGTTTGCATGTAAGTATCCCCTCCCTGTAGAGTTGCTCGCACCCCCTGGCCGTGCTTCTCCTTAGGCCTGGCACGCAGGCGCGGACGCTGTTACCGTAGCGGCCCTGACACCGCGGGGGAGAAATGGCTGTCATTGTGCATGGGATTTGTGCTTGGCCACATTGCTACATCTGCCGAACCTCAACTAGAGGCATTGCAGGGGTCAGCTGAGGAGAGAGGGCGGGAAAGAGCGGGAGGCCGAGCGCTCATGAGGGACCGAAACGTGCGCAGTCTACCAGGCCTGCCCTGAGCTGAGGGGACATTTCACTTAACTATGGCTGTAGACATCTCCATTATTAGGGGGCCCCAGGGACACAGCCAATGTAGGCTTCCTACATTGCTTGTGTTTTGAATGTAGGTGGGCTGCCAGGATTATTGGGGGAGGTTTAATAAGAACTCGTTCATACTAAGGCCCATTTACACACACCAGAGTGCATCAGGGACATGCGTTGCAATAAAGCGCGTTCATGCACGTTTGATGGACTTTGGTGCGTGTCCCCATTGGTCCCTGGACGCGTGTCAACCATGGTAAAGTAGTACATGTCACAGATTTGGCCACATGTTCCGCCTATTTTTTTCCTGCACGTTCTCACGGGAAAAAACTTGCTTTCTCAGCTGTGTTTGGGGTGCCGTTAGTAATAGCAATGCAAGTGCGTTCCGAGTTTGCGTGTGTATTGTGAACGTGTGCACATTTGATTGCATGTTCACGATACGCCTTGGTGTAATGGGGCACTGGTGTTTTTCAGCGACTGATTAAAGCTAGTTGCCCCTTGTTCTGTATGTTACCCATCCGCACCAATGTTAGCATGGAAAAAATGCACACCTGCAACATTTTATTAGCACACTACCTCCGTGGTCGGTGCCAAGACCTGAAGAGTGTAAAAACTGTGTGATGTGCTGAAATGACAGATCACCTTCACCCCAACCGACCTCGGGGTGCTCAGCACACCAGTCTGCATGCTAAATCTCAGTATTGTAGTGTGTGGAGACTGTCACAAATGTCTTAGGGCTCGTTCACATTTTTAGCGGGGTGTAAGCAGACAGAAGCCTTGTTCCAACTTCATAAAAATCCTGCAACATTGTTATTAGTCACATGTCCAGGAGGTTTCCCTTACTGGTAAACCCCTTAGGATGGGTGCTGAAATGACTGCGCATGGCACCGCTTTGATCAATGTAGGAAACAAGATGCCATTAGCACATTGGAGAATTGTGTCCAAACCAAGCGTCTGTTTACGCATTTTGTCACAAGAATGGCCAATCTATATATGCGTCAAATAGACGTTTGGACGCAATTCTCCAGAGTGCTGGAGACATCTTGTTTCCTACATTATTAGTAACGACGTGAATCCAAGCGGTTCCTATTTGCCACAATTTTACTGTATGATGCTATTGTTGCAGCAAATTCAGAAAGAAATTCTGCCATATTGATAGGAAAGTGGAGGTAAATAAATAAGATGCCTGTAAATGTTCTCATGGTATAATTCGTAGTATTGTCACATTTAACTGGGCTTGTTCTGTAATGTTGAAGATGTTTTGTAGCTTCTCTAAAATACTTCTGTAGTTCTGAACTTGGAGAAGGTAGGAAATATCTTCAACATTGCAGAACAAGTCCAGTTGAACGTGATAAAAGCGGACCTTTACCACCTTTTCACTAAAAATCACATCAGCATTCAGCTCTACATGCTCACATAAAAGCATCTCGCATTCATTACTTAAACATTTTTCTTTTACTTACAACTATTGTTTTTCCACTTCTGGTTCTCTTGGGCATTAGAGATGTAGCCTGTAGCGAACCCGGTATGTGTTCTCTCACCTCCCGATCTACTGAGCCGACCTGTGACAGTCTCATTGTCACAGGTCGGCTAGAACTATGAGATGAGTGGAAATCACTCATCTCATAGTTCTCCTTTAACCCCATAGTTCTCCTTTTAAGAGATGCATCCTGGGAATGTTACATCAACAGAGCATTGCTGGGGAATCTAATCTGAACACTGCAAAGTCTCGCGAGATCTCACAGAAAGGCATGTTCTTCCCCCTGAGATGATGTGCATGGTCACATGTGCCAGAGTTCCAGGTTGTAAAGGGAGACATATTAAAGGAGACTTAGCCCTGGTTCACACCTAGGTGGCACCATTTATGCGCGTTAGCAGCATGCGTTTATTTGTGCTTTTTGGCAGCTCAGACAACGAAGTGAGCAATGGAAAAACGTGCAAAAACGCTTATGAAAATGTACAACATGCTGTTGCGCGTTTTTGGGCATTTCCAATGAAGTCTATGGGGAGGAAAGGCGCTTTTTTAACTGCCCAAAGAAGCTCCTGTATCTTTTCAGGCGTCTGATGTTTTCCTGCTGGGTGTTTTTCTGCTCAGGTATGAACCAGGGCCATTGCAAATCATGGGATTTCTTGTGTTGGGCAGTTAAAAGCACTTTTCGAACTGCTCCAAAACTCCTAGGTGTGAACCAGGGCTTATGGGGGAGAGTGAAATACACTCATCCCCATAGTTAGCCCTCGTTCACACCTGACCGTTTTGTAGGGCGTTCTACGCTCGACGAACGCTCTACAAAACGGTCAAAAATATAAATTGCATTGTAGTCAATGCCCTCGTTCCCACCTTGCCGTATTTCCGCCCGTCCCTAACGCCCTTCAAAACGGCCCACGCCTGAAAAGGTCCTGGGACTACTTTGGGCCGTTTTGTAGGGCGTTTTCCATTGGGATACAGCCAAGTAGCCTTCGACGGTCGCGCGACAGACGCGCATATTACAATACGCCTAGTTGTGAATGGGGCCTTAGAGCCGATGTGTCACAATGCAGCTGTCGCACATTGGCTCTATTATACACGTGTTGAGGGGAGAGTTAAATTGTGAGTGTAAGGCATGTAAGATTTATTTTCATTCAGCACAAACAGTGTATCTAAATATTATTTTAGGGAAACAAAACAGGTTTCCTAAGCATACCCTGGCTATATTTCATATAATGTTTGGGTCCTCCTTCATATTACAGCTTTCAACTTGTTGATCCTGCCAGGTTCAGCCTCTGCAGTAACTTTCTGTGGAAAGGTGGCCGCTACCCAAGTGGCTCCCAAAGCAGGCGCAGCATTGTCACCCTCCAAATACACACCTTCACTATGTACTGCAAGCTGATTGGCTGCGGTTACTGTTTGGTTAAAAGTTTCGGCCCATCTTCCTCGACAAAAGTCAAGGAAAAAATTGACTTTTGTCTTGGAGTGTTGCCAACAGGGCCACCTACGACTCTAATTTCAGGCAAGTTAGCAGGACAGGTCCAAAGTTTAAACAGTGTATGGCCGGCCAGGGCCACAGGAATAAAAAAAAAAAAAAAACTTGTACACGAACACAGGTAACGGAGACAGGCAGGAGCCATAAAGAAAACGTTAGCTGTCTGGTCACCCAAGAAAAACAGGAAAGTAAACCTATTTCTATGATCTAGACAAGTTTACCAGTTGCAGGTTAAAAGCAGTTTACCAAAATACAGCTGCTTGTAGGATGTCAGTTTACAATCATACACAGCAGCAGGGAATGCTTAACCCCTTTGTGACTGACGACGTACAGTGTACGTCGCCAGCATCGGGGCTGTTTAAACAGACTCCCTGCGACTTTTGCCGCCGGGACTCTGTTTAAACTTGTAGAGCCAACTGTCGGCTTTACAACAGAAGCGATCCTGGCGACTTACCTGTCGCCAGATCGCTTCTGCGTCCCGAAGAAGGGGCCGCCCCCCCCGCCGGACACCCCCGCCGTGCTTCCCGGGCTCCGTTGCCCCTCCTACGGGCCCGGGACCGGCGATCTTTGTGTCCGCGGGGAGCTGGGGAGGAGGTCGACGAACTTCCGTTCATCGATCCCCTCCCCGTTCTATGGGACCGGGAGCGATGCAGATTGCATCACTTCCGGTCCCTGGGCTGTCAGTTCTGGGCTCCTGCAGCCCAGCTATAAGCTATTGAAGTGCGATCTGCACTTCAATAGCTTATTTCCAGTGTAAAGGTGACACTGAGGGTCTTTTGGACCCCCAGCATCACCTTAAAGAGGACCTGTCACCACCATCTGCTATTACATGGGGGGGCTTGCAAGCCCCCCCATGTGATAGCAGTCAAAGTAAAGTAAAAAAAAAAACAGTTTTTAAAATTAAAATGAAATAAAATAAATCTAATAATAATAAAAAAAGAATTTTTAAAGTCCCCCGCCCCCACGAGCACGCGCGTCGCCATGTAAACACGCGTCGGGTGCGCCTACGCATGAAAACGACGAACGCGCTACACATGTTGGGTATCGCCGCGCATGCCGGAGTGAGAGCAATAATTCTAGGGGCAGTATTTTGGGGTATCTCTAAATTGATGACCTGTGGGGGCTTTTAAAGTGTCTTTTATTGATTTTTTTGGGGTACTGCAGTTTTTCGCCGTTTCACGGTCGCACGCAATCTGTAAACTGGGCATGTTGGGTATCGTTTTACTCGTTGTAACCTCATCTTTTATATTTCATTAAAAAAATGGGTAATTTGTTGTGTTTTGGGGCATTTAATTAAATTTGTCACTAAATTTTGGGGTTTAATAAGGAGTTGCGCTAATATTGCGCAACATAAACATTTTCAACTACCACCATTTTATTCTATAGGGTCTTGGCATTCAGAAAATATATAATGTTGGGGGGTTGTACGTCATTTTCAGGCCTAAAATGTGGAATATAACATGGGTACAAAAATGGAAAAAAGGGCCTCAGTCATGAAGGGGTTAAGATGTTTAAACGGTTTACCTGTGAAGGAGCAGTGAAGACATGATAAGATTGATACATCATCTAACTGGCACAGTGCTTGTGCAATAATCATACCTGGGACTCATTCAGACAGGGCATCAATAACAAGCTGTTGCTCCATGTTTGTACCAGCCCCTGACTGCCCACTTGAAAGCTAAAATAGCGGCCACTCAGGCTGGTGGTATGCACACTGTGGCGCAGGAGTAGGCAACCTCGGCACCCCAACTGTTGTCAAAACAGTCCCATGAGGCTTCGCAAGACTCTTGACAGCCACAGGGATGACTCCCAGAGGCATGATGAGGTTTGCAGTTTTACCACAGCTGGCGTGCCAAGGTTGCCTAACCCATTATATGCATTCAAGGAGACAATGCCTCAACTGGAAAAAAGACAATGAGGAGGTGGCAGTAGCGCCACCTGAATGCCGTGCAGCCTGAAAAGGGATCAACTGTTGATCACTTTTCAGAGGGGGTGGAGCCTGCCACTCGCTGGAACAAGGCCAATTATTATTTCTGCCTAAGTGAACTTTTCAGACCCAAACTATAGCTATCCAGTGATGTGTGTTGAATTTTAAGGTGAAGGGGTGTTGGCTTGCATGGCCAAAGTATTGACATTGGCAAATTCTCTTAACCCTTTTGCTTCCAGAGCAATTTTATTTTTCGCACATGATACATTTTTTTTCTGTCCTGGAAACTACCTAAACCCCCAGAACGTTGTATATTTTCTGAAAGCAGATGACCTGGGTATATGGGGATGCGCAAGGTGCACATTTTTTATGTTTATAACAATAGTTGGGCAACTGTATCAGATCTAAAAAGGTACAATAACGTGATTTTTAGTGTGCAGCAACACAATATAATCCCCTTTTAAAAAATATATAAATAAAAGATGAAACTGTCAAATCTCAAAACTGAGTATGTCTGTGAAAAAAACTGTATCAATAGTTGATACACTTTAGTGCTTGTTCACACCAATTGCAGTGTGTTCCAGAGCGGTAGCTGCTGGAATGCACCGCAATTGCTCACAAAACTTCCCCCTGCGTTCTGGGGCAGGAGGGGGCATGGCGGTGCATTGAAGTCAATGGTAAAACATTGCCTGCATTCCGTTCCACTGGAAACGCAAAAAATGCTGCTTGCTCTATTTTGTGCGTTTGCAGTCCAGTGCATTTGCACGTGTTCCAGTGCTTTCCAGACCAGAGAAAATGAGACATGCAGTTTTTTTTTTGTCTGGACCGGAACAGACTGCGCTGGTGTGAACAGAGCCCAGGGATACATTGGGATGCTTTTTTGGTCTGGACATGGTGTGAACAAGCCCTCAGTGATCAGGCAGCTATACAGCTGCCCATATTACTTCTACTAGAAAGCCTGGAGCCAGAGGTACTAAATATTAACAAGGTTTAACCCTTTTCATGCTATGTAGGACATGTCCTTGTCAGTAAAATGGTTAATGTTGCTCAGTCATTGGGGGGGGGTGCTGCGTTATATGGATCAAATACACATTTCTACAAATGCTCCCACCATGTCTCTGCTGTTCCACCCAAGTGCTGAGCAATTTTAATGGAAACGGCTTGATTATTTTCCAGCAGTGCTGTCGCCTACCTTCCCCCTCCCTGCCTCCTGTGTATTCTTATTGGCTAGTGAGGCAGACCACCATAATTGTCCAATATGATCTATAATGTGCCCATAGCAATGTGTGAGAAGGAGTAGCAAGATTCTTCGGGATGTGTCTGAGCTTTGCCCTTTAGAACAGCCTGGGAGTCGACTGTAGCATGTTGAAGATGGATGTAGATCTCCAGGGTGCCGTCACTATTTAGCTGACAGTAGTCACCCCCATTTGACAATGTGGCTTTAAATTAACGCTTCACTGACCCAACCCACTAGAAACTAACGTTTATTCTTAGATCGTAGTTTCCATGTAGCGCCTAGTGATAGTGTCTCAAGCATTCTTTTACAAGTAACCTGTGGGTCTTCGCATTAAATTCTGCAATGCAGTGCAGATTTTTTTTTTTCTCTGGGTTAACTTATTTTGGTTTGTATTCATGTATGTGGGGAAAAAAATAATGATCTACTGCTGTTAATGCTATTACCACGCCAGCATCATATGTCATTTTTACTTTGCTCATAGTCCCTCTGAAGGTTTAAAACTGCCAGCAATCTATAAAAGCAGGCACCCCTAGGTGCTTATTGTCATTGCACTTTGACCCAAAACCTAGCGCACTTTACCTCAGTAAATGAAGCTTTGGCCTACTTGCTCCTGAATTTTGGTCCATGAACCTCCCCTTCCACTGATCAATAGTTGGGTTCAGCAGGACCACGCCATAGTACTTACTTCTGAACATGTAGCAGCCATCCCAATCACTTCTACACAGCATGGAAGTGAAGTTCTGTGTAGACGGGATCTGTTCCTCAATCTCACCTCTGTGCACTGCAATCTCTCTCTCTCTCTCTCAATACAATTATATATTTTTTTAATATTTCATATCATCAGCACTGATTTGTGATGGAATTCTGCATGTGATTAAGCATTGGGATCTTTGTGTTACAGGTAGAGTGGTTAATATAAAGTGTGGCAGATATGTGGGATCAAGGTGGACAACCTTGGCAGCAATGGCCACTGAATCAGCAGCAGTGGATGGAATCATTTCAGCATCAACAAGATCCAAGTGAGTATGTCTAAGGATAGCTAAATGTGGTACCTGAAGTTTTGCCTAGTATGTAGCAATGTGCCTAATATTTTTGTCACCCATTCTTATGTTTTTATTAGGTCAGATAGATTGGGCAGCATTGGCCCAAGCATGGATCGCTCAGCGCGAAGCTACAGGTCAAGGAGTGGTGGAGCCACAGGGCATGATTCCCAATGGGCAGGACCTACCGCCTCCAGTTCCACAGATGGAACCTGTGCCCAACAACCATAATTTTCAAAATGATCCAAATTTTAATCGGATGTGGCAACCAGGTAACTTTCCAACTTTGACTTTTTTTAAAAAAAAACAGTTGATGGTATATGTATATACAAAATGCATTGTAAATAAGTAGCTGTTTTGTGTTCCTATAGTGAACTTATTAGGATAAGCAAAAAAATACCTATTGATCTTGTGAGAAATTCAGAGCTGTCCTGTGTACATGTCCTGGGTTATCTCTCAAGCAGTTTAACCTCCTTGGCGGTATTCCCAAGTGTGGCTCCGGGTTAATTTTCTGTACCATAAGCGGTAACCCCAAGCCACACTCGGGAATACACAGCGCGTTTCTTACCTTGTCCCTGGAGCCTCACTGTGTCCTCCGGCCGATGCAGATATCCGTCTTCCGGGTTCCGTCCCTTGCGAGCATCCGCGCCGCAGGGGGCCGAAACCGGCGGGAGATTCAAAAATAAAAAAAAAAAACGAAAACACATAGAACGAAAAAAGAAAAAATCATACCGCCAGGAAGGTTAATAAGCCCTTTTAGTTTATATCTTAGACTACTTAATTATGCATTTCTGTTTTGTAGAGATGGAGAGTGGGAGGGTTGGAGTAGGTTAGCAAAACTGGGCAGGACTGATACCACTCAGTGCCAATGCTGTTTAGTCAGCCCACATAAAAACCCAGGAGCTGGATACATTTCTGCAAGATTATCTGGTATTTTTCTGTTCTTGCAGGGTCATTAAATGAATAACACATGGAACATGTACTGCATGTGTTTTTCTTCTAATTATGGTGTCACGTAACCTTGAATCTTAAACGGAGTTTGTGTTCTTCTGAACGCTAGGCGTAGGCTTTATACATGGTCTTCGCTTTTACCCAAATCAATAGAAAACTCCACTCCTTCAGCTGTCAAAATACCTGGGTCTCTTTTAGCCACTGGTACTAGTATTGGGCTGTTGGGGGCCTAATAGCAATTTGGGCACAATTGAAGGCCCTGCGTACAGCATGAGCATGAAATCTAGGGGCTCCACAAGTACACAGATTTATTTGAAGATAAATGTGCACTTGTGCTGCACGGTACCTGTGCTACAGCTGTGTTATTTGGGACTGTTTAAAGGCATCACAGGTTCAATGTAAAGTTGGTTTATTTGTATCTAAACTTGTCTTGTTACCCCATGGGTTACCTTCTCTTGCTTTTTGGCTTGATGTATACCTTATGCTCTTATTCTGTGTAATACCTACAGAGTGGGGAGGAATGCATCATCAACCACCTCCACACCATCCTCCTCCTCCAGAACAGCCATGGATACCTCCTGTCCCTGGACCTATGGATATCGTCCCTCCATCTGAAGACAGCAATAGTCAAGACAGTGGAGATTTTACCAATGATAGACACATATTTAACCAGAACAATCATAACTTTGGAGGACCACCTGAAAGCTTTGCAATAGGGCCAGGAAATCAATTTGATTACCAAGTGAGCAAAAAAATATTCTATTTACAAGTATTCTATTGTATTATGCTGTTGTCACTTTGTAAGCAGAGGAAATTGCAATAGGTTTGCTGCAAAATCTTATATTTCTGTTTTTTTGTCATAGCATGGTTCCAGTGGATATGGTCCTCCTCAAGGTGGGTTTCATCCACCATACTGGCAGCAAGGCCCTCCTGGTCCTCCGGGTCCACCTGCTCCACCACCAAATAGAAGGGAAAGACCTTCCTTTAGAGAGAGACAACGCTCACCTGTGCCAGTACCACCCAAACAAGAGCCTCTGCAAATTGGTAAGTTAAATGGACCACTAAAATGGTAACTGTATGGAGTCAGTTACCAGCAACTATGGCAATAAGCATATTCCTTTTTGCTATTGTGTTGTTAGCAGTACCATCATGTAAAGAAACTGGTGCCTGCTATATCAGTCAAGTGTTTGTTTAAATTTTTCACTGAGATGCTAGCTTTGTTACTTGGTGATTCGCTGTAATGTCCCCTTATTACTTCCAGAGGGGAAGTTGACCCCCACCATGTGTCTAGGCTTACCTGTCCCTCTAGGGTGCCCTAATCATGCATGGGGGTGTCCACGTCATGTGAAATCTTGGGTTTTAGAGCTGTCAAACTCTAAAACAGCAGTGCCTGCTCGACAGACTTCAGCAGAGTGCAGGGGTGTCTACTAGATACCTTATGTCTCCTAAAGAGAACCTGTCACCTGCACTATATTATGTTGATAGGGCTTTAAGTAAAAAAAAACAATAATTTACGTTTCAAAAAATGAAAGCTCCTCATGAATGAGCGCTCGCCCGCTTCCTTTTGCAGCAGTGGTTTAGCTCGCTGTTCTGCTATTGAGCGAAAATAGACTACACATGTGGGTTAGGCAAACAGTTCTAGCCGAGTGCTTGTTCATGAGGAGCCGGGACTGCTCATGCAATGGTCGGTCTATCAGGGGGAACCCACTGGTGGAGCAATTATCCCTTTCGCTGCCTAGATTTTTTAATATTTTTTTTACATGTTTTTCACATGTTATAATCCACATTTTAGGCCTGAAAATTACTTCAAAACATAATCTGAATGCAAAGACCCTGTAGTATAAAATTATGGCAGTTGCAAATTTTTACGTTGCACAGTATTAGCCCAAGTCTTTATCAAATTTGTGTAAAATATAAAAAAAATGAGGTTACAGAGAATAAATAGTTACACAACATGCCCATGTTTAAAATTGTGTGCGTCCGTGAAACGGTGACGAATTATTGTACCCCAAATTGTCCATAGGTGACGCTTTACAAGCCTGTACAGGTTATCAGTTTAGAGACATCTGTGAATATTGTCCCTAGGATTATTGCTCTCACTCTGGCACACGCAATAATAACCAACGTGTAGCGCAATCGTAATTTTCATACGTGGGGGGCGTATTTCTACATTTCTATTTTTTTTTTTCAATCTTTTTACTTAATTGCTATCATATGAGGGGCTTTCAAGCTACACCGGCCCCTGGAAGCGATCTGGCGGCAGCTCAGCCACCAGAATTGCTTCCAGTGTAAAGACGACAGTCGGCTTTGCACATGTAAACAGTCTGTTGCTTTCTGTGCACTGCCTGCTTAGGCATATTAAATATAAAATGAATATGCTGGGGGTTTATTGCTGTAAAGAATGCAAAAACTGAACAAACTGTGAGTGGGTGTTTGTATTAACTCTAAATGATACCTCTTGGTTTGGCGAACCTGAAACTGCTTATGAGAGGAATGTATGTGGTCTACAAAAGCTTGTGTGCCAGTCTGCTGGAGAGCAAAGTGTACTGACTGGAGGTGTCAGGAGCAAGGTTCCCACAAGTGTGTGTGTGTGTACCTGCGTGCTGTTTTTGGAGTTTTCTATGTCCAGATCAGGGATTTTAGGTTCCGAGGATACTTTCTGAACATGCACTGGATGGTGATACCTTGTGCACTGTCCATGGTACCCCCTGACCCTAGGCATATCCGTTTGGATCTGCCCCCAGGCATATCCCGGTTGCCCCCCCCCCCCCCACCCTTTTAGAAAGATTGATCCCACCATTTGTACTGGTGACCATTGTGGCCATGAAAATGAGGGGAATTCCTGAATTTTAAAGTCTCCAAAACAAGAGGTGAGGGGAAATCTTCCAATGGAGGTCACCTGATCCAGGGACAACGGTCTAGGAGCGGAATTCCTTTCACTTTGGGAGACTTCCTATAGCTTCCGGTTGTGTCTATGGGACTATAAGTTAAGGGAACAATTCTCCAATAGTGCACAGACGGCAAAAAGAAAACTGACAGGTTGTAATCCTTCCTTATCCAAAATTTTAAAATAAAAAGTTTTGTGCTTGTGAAAAAAGAGTTGAGAGCTGGCATTGCTGACTTGATTTTAACAATAACTGCGTTGATCGCAGTCCTTTCACTTTTGTGATTTTAAAGTGTGTGTAAACTCTAACAATTACCTTCTCTTTTGCCTTTTTTTAGTTGGTTAAATTGAAAGTAATTCCACTCCAATGCATGCAGCTTTGTTCTAATGGAAATGGTGGCATTTGCTATCATTCCTGTTCTAGGCTGGTAATGCCCACTTACTGTACTCTATACTCTGTCATCTTGTGACAGGAAGAGTGCTAGGACAACAGAACATCCCCCCTCCCCTCCTACATACTTCACAGAAGTCAATTGGTTTGGGCTGGTGACACTGATTGAGATAACACTGCAGAGAGCACAAGACAACACTGGAGTTTTGCCAGGAATCAACAGCCATTTTCTTTTTTGCACCAAACAGATATAAGTAAATATATCATTTGGCAAGATAAGGCTATGTTTGAACTGTAGGCAAAGCATGTCAAATGCACCTCAATGGGGCATGCTCCTTTCAGGGAAATGCAATGCAACGCAAGCTAGATCAAACGCAGCCTCTGAATTGTCATGTGTAATTCCTCCAAGTCAATGGCAGTTTGCTGACTTGCGTTGGTGCTTTAAGCATAGGAAAACACCTGAGCCCTTACTGGCAGGATTTTCAGTTGGAAAAAAATGAAAACATACATCTAAGAACTAGTACACTGTAATATATTACATTTTTTTGGTGGATTGCATTTGTTTCTAACAATATACTCAACACAAACAATGTATGGTTTGTAATCCATAATGTTGTACAATAAATCCATAGCACTCCAATAATTAAACAGAATAATACGTTAGATAATGAAATCCTGCAAAAGAGTAACCATAAGGATAGAAAGATTCAGGCTCTTGGACTTCTGCTTTTTTCCTTGATGAAGGTTCCGGCTTCACTGGCTGCATGCTTGTTCCACGTCCAAAAGACAAACAGTGACGGTATGGGTTAATTGTAGGGGGGGAAAAATACTAATTACAAATTATACATATTATTTCTGTTAGTGTTTGGAGTTTAATTCCATTATGTTGTTGGAAAGAAATTGAATTCCAACACTGGTTGCTTTTTAGACAGATGTTTAAGATTTCTACAAATACAGTTGTTTCAGGATGCCCCCACTTTAAGGAAGAGCCCAGAAAATATCCTACACATCTGCTGTTGTGCACATCCTGTGCTTTTCCTCGGAACCTCTTCATGTGAACGATATCAATGTTCACTGGTTCTTTTACAGAGGAACTGCAAACAGAGCAGCCATATTTATTCCTAATTTTTATGTCAATGTATGAATGTATTAATGGTGCCTTTTGTGTGGCATTCTGAATTGCAGTGTTGGTGACCTTTTAATAATGAAGACTAGCCTTGATGTAAAGCTTATTTCTCTCATTATAGATGCTGTCAAACGCAGGACCTTGCCTGCATGGATTCGTGAAGGTTTAGAGAAAATGGAAAGGGAAAAGCAGAAGAAGCTGGAACGTGAGCGAATGGAGCAGCAGCGTGCTCAGATGAAGCAAGAACAGAAGAGTAAAAATGCTGAGCAGGGTGATGGTCCTCGTTTGCCTTTGAAAAGCAAATTTGTAAGTATCAAAATGCAGATACCTGCAGGTAGGAGACGCCAAGACTAAAGACAGAGGTGTGCAAATCACTATGGCTCTTCATATATTGTCAGATATAGACTGTACAGTAAACCTACAGTCATGGCCATAAATATCGGCACCCCTGCATTTCTGTCAGATAATGCACCACTTTGCGCAGAACATTGTTGCAATTACATATGTTTAGGCATTCTCATGTTTCTTTGTTTTGTATTGGTATGACATAAAATTAACAGCTTTTTGACAAAACAAAATGACAGCTTTTTGGTTAAGTCCATCATTCGATGGTTTTCAAAAAAAGGAATGAAAACAATTCAGTCCCTACAGTCAAACAAGGTGGAGGTTCACTGATGTTTTAGGGTTGCTTCAGGCACTGGATGTCTTGACTGTGTGCATGGCATTATGAAATCTGAAGACTACCAAAGAATTCTGGGGTGCAATGTAGGGCCCAGTTTCAGAAAGTTGTGTCTCCGTCAGAGGTCACGAGTCTTACAGCAGGACAATGACCCAAAGCACACGTCAAAAAAACCAGATATGGTTTCAGACAAAGCGCTGGGGAGTATTGAACTGGCCAGCAATTAGTCTAGATCTGAATCCCATAGAGCACCTGTGGAGAGATCTCCAAACAGCAGTTGGGGAAAGGAGCCCTTCTAATCTTAGAGACCTGGAGCAGTTGGCGAAAGAGTTCATTTATTTTTTCCAAGGGCTGTGCTACCAAATGTTAATTGAGGGTGCCAATAATTTTGTCCAGTCCATTTTTGGTGTTTTGCGTGGAATATGTCAGATTTGACTTTCTTTTTCTCCACTTTTCTGTGTCATTCCAATACAAAAAAATGTAGGGGTGCCAATATTTTTGTCCATGACTGTATATGAAATGCCTAGCCTTTGAGCCCTAATAGTAGGTTTAACAGATATGGTCTGTATGTGGGACATAACATATCTCTGTGTACAGTGGCATGCAGCTGAAATCTGTCTATAGAATAAAGGGAATTTATAGTAAGAAGATTTTTGCATATAAATGACCCAGCTTTTTATATTTCTTTTGTAGGACACTGATGATGAAGAAGAGGAAGATGATGAGAACGAAGAGGACAGAGTTAGTTTGAAAGTTAGCCGCAGTCCTTCCCCAGCTCCGCAGGAAGAGAACAGTGAGTCAGAATTAACTGAAGAGGAGAGGGCTTATCAAATGGTACGTGTTTTGTTCATATGTCTGCACCACAGAAGTTAAGAACATATTTGATGCAGGTCCACTAGTATGACATTGATATAAAATTGTCCTGGATGGGTGAGGCTTGCACAAGACTATTTTTTCTTTCTTAGTTACCTTAAATGACACCTACTTAGACCATTTTGTTTTTACCATCTAGATGATTTTGACAAAAACGATGCTAACAGAAATTCTTTTGGATGTCACAAATGAAGAAATTTATACTGTGGCTAAAGAGACTCATCGTAAAGCAACTAAAGGTAGCCTTTTTATTTTGAATGCATGGCCTTTTTATTTATGATTAGTTTGTGTTGGTGGAGAATATTCTCCCTGTAAAACCATTGTTCCATTTAGGCAAGTTTCATAGAACCAGAAGTTGGCCAGAAAGACTTGTTTTGCCCATATTGCATTTTTAGTAGTTTTAGTACATTACTTCTACATCAATTCATACAGAACCATATAATAACGTATTGCAGGTTGTTACCTTAGCTATTTTCTATAAGGAAGTTTTCCACTATCTGACACATTTCTTATCCTTTTTAAGAATAGTCACAAACCCCTCAATTCCTTGTTTTTACCACAACACAACTTCTAATAGTCCGCTTAGGAGTGTGAAATAAATTCTGCTTGTACTATTTTATGGATTTTGTGTTTTAACCTTTCTTCTCTCCCCCCAAATAGCAGCAATAGTAATAAATTTTGCATAGAAGCTCATGACTTTGAGGTCGTGACTATGTGTGTTTAACATGTTGTTCCTGTTGTTGCTGTGATACAAAGCTCCTGCAAGGCAGCTGGCACAGTCCAGTGCACTGGCTTCCCTTACTGGACTTGGTAAGTGTGTTCCACAATTACTGGATGGGTGGGATTTTGTGGGATAAGACAGTTTCTGTAACATGTGCATGATTTTTATGAAAGCATGTCCACTTTCTGCCATGAAATGCGAGTCAAAGACAGTTTACCTCACATTTATTTTACTGGTGGATTCAATTTTGTCTAGACTGCCACACAAACATCTGCTGGCTGACTGTACCCGTTCACAAGTGCAGTCGGAAAATTCTAAATAAGTGTTACATTTTGTTTAGTGCAATGTACTGGATATGTTTTAGTAGTATAAACAATGTCCTATTTTAATGCTGTTTAGAATCTGCATTTTGATGGTACAAATGTGAGTAAAACGTTGCTCTAAAATCTACTAATGCCCCCTCTGCAAGCCTGTCATCCATAAATGCAGAAGCACCTTAGATGAAGCTAAAACAGCTTCTGTTTGTGGCCTTATCCCTTCAGCGCTGCCTTCTCTATAAAGCGAGGCAGATGTTGACTGGTCATACAAGATAATGGTAGTACTCGTCATTGTTTCAGCGCATGTGCTGGGTGGACATATTGTCTTCTGACTTGCTGCAATTGCGTTTTATGTAGATAAGAATGTGCAGACTGTGCATTAAGCTGGGGGATATAGATGTATGGTACAGATTGGTACAATGTACCTGTTAGACTTATTTTATGCTTTTGGTCAGGATTACTAAATTTTAGGACACAGCTACAGTTGTCTTTTACAGATAAGATAATATCTGTAAAATAATAATCTTTATTAGCTCTGGCTTTGTAGTTTAATGCTTTCTGTGCCAAGTATTCATTTTTCAGCATTTTGGACTTTATACAGTGTGCCCGTACATCGATTGCATTACATTTGACTGTGTGTCTATTGTATGTGTTATGCCTATTCAACCTATCTTGCTGTAAAGCAAAAAATAAAAATTGTAAAGAAAATATTTCTCTATATGGAAACTATATTTGATCTTTTAATTGACCTCTCAGCTAAATGCCACTTTAATGGTATACTTGTGTCTTCTCATGAGCTTGTTTGGGTTATTAAATAAAGTTTAGTAGAGGTAGGCGTGAGGAATTGAGTTCTTTTGTTAATATATTTGACCATCTTTTCATCGACTCTAAGCCAAAGGTGGTGCTTTCTGGTCCTGTCATCCGTTTTTTTTCTCTGCTTTGATTTTGGAGACTGTAGACTGTCCCACACATAGGTACAGTCAGAGATCTGTGGTAACAGGACCTAAAAGTTCATGCACCTGGAATTTTAACTGATAGTTACACTCCACTGATTCCTTCCATTTCCTTTTAATTGTCCTATACCATCTGACCTACTCATTCATTGAAAACAAAAAGTCTTTTAGGCTGCGTTCGTACCAAAACGCATGCATTAACACATGTTGCAATGAGGAGTGTTTTAAAAGACTTGTGCTGCGTTTTAATGCCAGTTTAAATGAAAAAATAAAGCACTTAGGACTTTTCTCAATGCAGTACAACAAATTTGTTTAGCCAAGTCCTACTGCCTTGCCTCTGGGAGAATGGACACTAGGTAACAAAAAACAGACTGGCACCTCTCCTCCTGTTCTTGTGGTATATGCCCCTCTTCACCAGAACAGGGCTTAAAATAGCTCCGTGTCCTAGGAGTTTGGGCACCCTTATTCTTTTCTATGGATATTGTGAAGTCCAATGTATGTGGTTAAAGCTGCTTTTATAAATGGTACATCTTGCGTGAAATGACCCTCCTGGTATAGTAGATATCTGTTTTAAAAAAAAAAAAAAAAGGATAAAAAATTGGTAAACTTACATGGCTGAAACCTTAAAGTGACACTAAACTCAGAAGTTAAATCTTAAAAATGCATTCAAGTCCCCTAACTATTAACAAAAATGTATCTTATTTGTGTATCACTCGGCTGTAGATCCTCAAATCATCTCTGAATACATGCTGACACTGTCCTATCTGGAGGGTGTCTACTTTTGTTCCCCATGGTCCCTGTGTGTGTTGTAAAGTAGCCACTGCTCCAAGCTCACTCCCGTGATAGGCTACAATCTCATACAAATTAGTAAACTAAACATGAGATTGTAGTCCATCACTTGGAGCAGTGGCTACTTTACAACACACAGGGACCATGGGGAAGAAAAGAAGCCACCCTCCAGAAGGAAGGACAGTGTGAGCACTATTTCAGAGATGGATGGAGGATCCACAGCTGAGTGATACACAAATACCCAAGTGTTAGTTAATAGTTAGGGTACTTGAATGCATTTTTAAGATTTAACTCCTGAGTTTAGTGTCACTTTAAATGTTTTCGCCATTTTTAAAGTGGTTCATGTTAAATGTAAAACAGGCTTTAAAATGTATTTTAGGGGGGAAAAAAGTCCAGTAGCTCATGGGGTCATAATATGGGGTATTTTTAGGTTTTCAATCATTTAATGCTTGAACATGCCCTGCAGACACTCGGTAGTAAAAAATAAACATAAAAAATTCAGAAATTGGATCTTTCTCACTGGACACTCCCCCTCCTTGAAGTTTAGGCATTTTAGCTTACATAATCGGGTTTAAACTTGCAAATGAGAAATGGAAATGAGAAACTGTGTGGGGGTTTAGTTTACTGCCCTACTATTCCTGTTTAATCACAGAGTACAAATTGTCTGAGCCACCCTGATTTTCTGTAGTTTGCAGCTAAGGAGCCTTTATGTGCTCCTAATAAGTATGTGTATAGAAAATAAATCCTTGCATTTTATTTGCAAAACTGACCCACAGGAATGGGAAATTCCTCCTTTGCATGTACTAACTATATCAGTACCAGCATGCTGTGTACCTAAGAAAAAAAAAAGGCAGTAGGTTGAGAAATCTCTCATTGCTGCTTGATGGACTGGGCTTTATGCATGCAGGTGGACTGGGTGGTTATGGATCTGCAGAAAGTGAAGATGAGAGGAGTGATAGAGGTTCAGAATCATCCGATACTGATGAAGAAGAACTCCGCCATAGGATACGTCAGAAGCTGGAAGCCTTTAAACGAAAGGAAAAAGAGCAACAGTTACTTGAAAGACAACAAGAAGGTAACCTTTTTTTCTTTCTTAGACTTTTTTTGTGAATTAGGGATAAGTACAGATGTATAAATTACTTGCCTGGAGGCAGCAGAGGTATTGGCATTGGACAGTTAATGATAGAGGGAGGTGTTTACTATCAGGAGTGTCAGGGCCCTGGATCCAAGGGTTTTCACAGGGATTGGTTTGAGGTTTCATACAGATATTGGCACTTCAGTAGTGATGACACCGACCCTCTTATGGCAGGGCATGTTTCCTTTTAAGGGGGTAGTACTGCATCTCTGTTTTCTTGACAAAACTATCATTTACCCTGCTGCACAATACTGTAGTAACGCTACCAGATCTACTTCTTAGCCTGCAACAGCACAGCACAGTGAAAGGAAGGAGCAGCACATCGATAAGCTCATCTCTTTGCTCTCTCCTCCTATATACATTTTGCACTGTACCATAGTTGATTGGCTACTTGTGTTGCTTCTCCCCCCTGCAGTCTAAGCTCTGTTTCTATTTGCAACTTCTGCCCCAATTGGAAACGTTTCCACTGGGACAGGATGTGATGGAACTCTCCAGTGGGGCACAGACTGCAACTAAACACTGTTTTATCACAACTGGAAAGGATTAAAACCTCACAGGTTACTATGACTCTGTGTCTTCTTGTCCTGGTTACAACTAGGAATGGGCTCAGGTTCGGACCTGTGCTATATAAGGTATATGATTTCATCACAAGCATCCCCTGCCCCTTTGTTTACATGCAGCTGTGAGGCAGGGAATGCCCCTCACGCAGCTGATTGGGTGAAAGTGCTCATGCACTTCTTTGTTTGAAGGAGCTCACACACCTAGTGACATCCACTCTTCATTTCCTATCGTAGGTGGACAGAAGGGAGTGCAGAAAGGAATACAAATTTAACAGGAGTTTTCATTCTTCTTCACAAGTCTATCCAAAATGTGGAAAACGGTTTCGGCTGGAGTTGGCCTTTAATAACCCTTTCCTCTGCTTGCATTTAGTAATTAACAAATATTTGTTTTGATGGTTACCGAAGGTTGACAGATTTTTTTTTTTTCACCCTAATTTCAGATGAGAAACAAGATGGTGACGACAATGACAACAACAATAATGATATTGAAAATAATGACGTAGACAAGCCCAATGCAGATATTACAGATAACCTAGAAATAAATGAGAAAAGAAAAGTAGAAAGCGAGATAGAAAGTGAAAAGAAAAAGTCTGAGGCTTTACCTATGCTTGAGCCTAAAAAGGAAGCAAAGGAAAGGCCTCCTGCTAGAAAATCAAGGAGCTCGAGTAGTAGCAGTAGCAGCAGTAGTAGTAGCAGCAAAGGGCGAAGTAGCAGTAGTAGCAGCAGTGACTACAGCACCAGCTCTTCAAGCAGCCATAGTTCATCTCCCTCTTTACCCAAGAGGAAAAAGAGACGTAGTCATAGCCCATCCCCATCACGCAAAGTAAGACGTAGCAGGAGTAGGAGTGTTGCACGTAAAAATCGTAGAGACAGAAGTAGAAGCAGGGAGAAAATTAGTGAGCGGAGGAGATCTAGCAAAAATAGCATGGATCGAGAATGGCGAAGGGAGCTTAGTCACAGCAGAGAAAGAAGGGTGAACCGCTCCAGAGATGGGCACGCTGTTCGTAGCAGAAGCAGGGATAGACGTAAAAGTGACGATCATCGCAGAAGCTCTAGTAGAAGCGGACACAAGCATAGGGGCAGTAGCAGGGAAAGAGAGAAGGGAAGGAGTAGGAGTATTGAAATGGACAGGAAGAGAAGAGAATCTGAAAAAGAAAGAAAAAAGGAGAAATTAAAGAAAGATGAAAAATATAAGTATGTTCAGGAAGATGATAGAATTAAAAGTAGGAGAGAGGGTGAAAGAACGTTCTCCCGTAGCGAGTCATCTTCCTCCAAGATGTCTCGGCAGGACTCCAGGCATGAGAGCAAAAAAAATTCTACAAAGGAGCAGAAGAAGCGAACATCATCTAGTGGAAGAAGCAGTTCAGAATCGCCTGTATACAAGGATAAAAAATCTAAGAAAGGCAAACGTAGCCGGTCACGGTCTTTGGAGAAATCTCAAAGGTCTGGTAAGAAGGCAAGCCGCAAACACAAGTCTAAGACCCGATCAAGGTAGTACACTTTTTCTTTCTCTTACCTAATATTTTTTTATTTATCATTTGTAATTGTATGATGATTATGACACTGTCCGTTACTATTATTAACGTTAACTTTGTTTCCAAAAGGTACTTATTACTGCTCTAGATCACACTAATACTGGCCTTTTATTTTTGTTTTGCAGATCATCAACACCCGTTCGTCGTAAACGCTGATAGATCACAGAGCATTATAATATTTTTTTTAAAATTCAATGAGTTTTATGGGCTTGTCTCATTTTAGAGACACATTATGGCTACGTAGGTGCGGAAAATGATTTTTCTTTTTTTTTTTTGTTCCCCATTTCCTATTTCCCTACTATCTACTTTTTAAATGTGTACATGATTTTTCCTTTTTCTTGCTCATGAAAGTAAAAGATTATTAAAACTAATTTGTATTGTATATTTTCAGCATATTGGTAATAGGTTTTTTGTTTTTTTTCAGCTGTAATGTTCTGCAGTTAACGGTTAAATGTCTTGTCATGTTAATAAAGTACTGTCATTATTTTTGTATTTCTAACAACAAAGAAAAAGTCATTTTACAAGTTACTTTTAGACTTTGCACAGTTTTTAGGATTGATTGATTGCTGAATGGTTTCATATTTCCACAACATGTTATATTTTTACATCACAGCCAGCCCACATACTGCTACAGATGTGAACCAGATTTGGCTGATCTGAGAAAAAAAACTGAAATGCAAATACTTTCATAGTTTGCTGTGGTTTGGTGAATAAATCTGACTTCAGTGTTTATATCTGTAACAGGCAGAAAAGAAATGTAAACGTTAAAATGGCATTTTTTTTTTTTTTGTATAGTGATTTGAGACCAGTTTGTGTAGTCATATAGAAAAATCTCCCTTGCCTCAACCACCTGGCTGGCCCTGGATTGGGAGTAGAGAAGTCTACTTGGAGCGGTTGAGACAACAGGAAAGAAATGTGTGGGGGTACATTGATGGAACTATAAAATGGCCTGAAACGAATGCTACATTTTCATGTAAATCAGTAACATTTAAAGTGTATTTGCACTTTTGCAGCCATAGTGGGATACCACTTATTTTATGTGTCACATGGTTCTCATTCTGCAGAGTGCATCAATTAGACAGACCTGTCTGGCAGACTAGCAGTAGTGTAGAGTAGAGTGCAGCAGTCAGACAGAACCAATACTACAGCAGCAACCACAGGGGTGTGGAAATTTTTGAAAAACTACTTGTCCAAGGGCTAAAGCGGGGGCCGAATCTACTTGTCCTTCATAACAATCTACTTGTCCCAATACAAAAAAAATAGTTTTAATTAAAACTAGGGATGCACCAATACCGGTTTTTGGGTATAGAGTACCGATATTTTGCTTTCGGTGCTCACCGAGTATCTGTGCTTCCGTTTGCATGAGCAGGCTTCCCGGCAATCAGGCCAGCGGGTAATGAGATGCTACCCGGCTTCCTGACTGCCAGGGAAGCCGACTCCATGCTTGGCCGGCTTGATTGTGAATGGCTTGGAAGCCGGTTTCCCGGCCAATCAGCATCGAGCCAGCTTCCTGGCCAATTGGGAGACGGGTCATTAGTCGCTGACCCGCTTCCTGATTGCACGGGAAGCTGGCTCCATGTTCCCCTCCGGCACTGCCGGTCAGAGGAAGTCTTCCTCTGACCAGAAGTTCAGGTATTGGAGAAGATATCGAGCATTTGGGCGAGTACAAGTACTTGCCCAAATACTCTGTATCTGTGCATCCCTAATCAAAACTGTATTGGTCTGTGCTAAATAGCGCTTCTCAGTGGTCAGCGTGGTCCTCAGACCACGCTGACCAATGAGTGCTTGCAATTTGCGAGCGAAATTCAAAATGCATAGGGCAGGACTGCGCTGGACAGTACGGGGTAAGGACAGTACACCTGTACCGGCGGAGGGTAAGGACTGTTTGCCGAAAGGTAAGTATAGCCGGGGGGTGGGGGGTTTTGGGAGAGACGGGGGCCAGATTTGATCGGGTAATTCCATTTTCCCATATTACCTGGGAAAGTGAACTTGCCCTTTAATGCACATTGTGCGTGTGGGAGAGTTCTGCTGCCTCGCTACCACAATACGGCACAGTGAAATGGCGGCAGCACTCAACGCACACACACAATGTCCTATGCGTGCGTTTATTTGCATGCAGATGGCGGGGGCAGCGGGGTTTTTTTTTTTTTTATATTGTCACTTTTTTTTTAATTTTATTTTGTACTTTTTCATAACTTTTTTACATTTTTATTATATTTCCCCCCCACCTAATTTTATTTCTATCACATAGGGATTTAAAATCCTCTAAGTGATAGTTTGGAGGTGACAGGTTCTTTTTATGGAACCTGCCCTCCAACACAGAACTGATGTTGTGTGTAGTTCCTGACAGCTGAGACAGGTGGCGCTGTGATCACAGCGCACCCTGTCTCAGTGATAACACAGAGCAGACGAAAAACCTCCGTTTTTCGTCTGCTCTATGGTGAGCTCATGTTCCGTGGTTTCGGGTCCGCTAGAGGAGCGGGGACCCCGAAAACCACGGGGGGCAGTGTGGACAGAATCGCCGCCTCTCGTTTCATACAAGTGATCAGATCACTTGAAAACGAGCGGCGGCTCCACACTGTACACTTGGCTCTGCTTGTCCGGAGCGGGGCTAAGTGTACAAAAAAACTACTCGCCCGGCGCCCGAAACTGCATGTCCCGGGCGTCGGGCGATAGGAATTCCACACCCCTGAACCAGTTATGGTTGTGCTTACATGAGTGGATATTCAGTCTAATTATGGAAGGAGAAATCACCTTCAGTTTCACATTTGTCACCCTACAACACCCTATTCTCATACACTGCACACTTCTAAAGCTAGAAGCATTTTGAGATCAAGCAGTTGAACTACCAGAGTTCAGCTGATAATGATCCTCCCAGCTCTATATGAAGCATCAAACTCTAGTAAATGTTTCTTAACCCCTTCATGACAGGCCTTTTTTTTATTTTTTGCACCCATGTTATATTCCACATTTTAGGCCTGAAAATGACTTAAAACCCCCAAACATATTTTCTGAATGCCAAGACCCTATAGAATAAAATGGTGGTAGTTGGAAATGTTTATGTTGCGCAATATTAGCGCAACTCCTTATTAAACCCCAACATTTAGTGAAAAATTTTATTAAAAGCCCAAAAGCACAACAAAATACCCCTTTTTTAATGAAATATAAAAGATGAGGTTACAACAAGTAAAACGATACCCAACATGCCCAGGTTACAAATTGTGTGCGTCCGTGAAACGGTGAAAAACTGCAGTACCCCAAAAAATCCATAGACGCTTTAAAAGCCCCCACAGGTCATCAATTTAGAGATGCCCCAAATTACTGGCCCTAGAATTATTGCTCTCATAATAATGTGTAGCGCGTTCATCGTTTTCATACGTAGGTGCACCCGACGCGTGTGCTCGCGGGGGACTTTTAAAATTTTTTTGGTTATATTAAATTTCTTTTATTTCATTTTAATTTAAACTTTTTTTTTTTTTTACTTTGACTGCTATCATATGGGGGGGGGGCCCCCCATGTGATAGCAGATGGTGGTGACAGGTACTCTTTAAGGTGATGCTGGAGGTCCAAAAGACCCCCAGTGTCACCTTTTCACTGGAAATAAGCTATTGAAGTGCAGATCGATCTTCAATAGCTGTGTCGCCAGAATCACTTCTGTTGTAAAGCCGACAGTTGGCTCTACAAGTTTAAACAGACCCGATGCTGGCGACGTACACTGTACGTTGTCAGTTACGAAGGGGTTAAAGTGTATTTCCATTTTTGCAGTCAAATTTGGGAAAACCCCTCTAAATGTTCATTATGTGTTTCTGTTCACAAAGCGTAATGAAAAATAACTTTTTTAAAAAAGGGAAAAAGTCTTACCTTGTAGAGGTTTTGTTTAAGCAGCCAAGATGGCTAATTCCAGGTTTTCCCCCATGAGCCCTCACAGTGATCCTGTCCCAATAGAAAAGCTCGGGGCTGAGATTTGAGGATTGTGTTTATCTGATGAGCTACAGTAACCTGCAACGGACAAGCTACCTTAGACCCCTCACAGCCCCTCCTAACATTTCGGAGAAAAAGAAATGACATTTTAACCTTTAAAACCCCTAACCCAAGGAAAAGCTATGTAAACTGCAAGAAGGTTTTTTTTGTTTTAAAGCTAATGCACTGTGAATGGGAACATGTAACAAATACAAAATAGTTGTTATCCCAATTTGGCTGCGCAAGTGGAAATACACTTCAAAGGAAACTTGGTGGCTGCCATTGTGTTTTGGAAAATGGCAGTTGCCTGCCTTCAACATCCGTTTGTGTTGGTGACCTAAACGAAGCATGCAGCAAGTAGTCAGAACTCCGGATCTGTTTACTTGTTTCAGGTTATTGTTCATTTGATCAGCAGGACTGCCAGAATACCCGTATTTTCAATGGAGGAGGTTAGCAGTGTTCCTACTAATTCCCTGTGTACCAGTTTTGCTTTAGGTACACCTGTCATGAGAGATACAGGGGCCGCTATGACTGCTCTTTTTGAAAGTGCTAGTTGCTTATCTGTGTCTGGCTTCAGTACTTTTTGAGAGTTGGTCCAAGCATGTTGTAAATAAGCATCAGAATGCCTTATCTCAATGCTCGTTTAAGGTCAGTGATTTAACAAAGAGCTACAAGAAATGTAAAAATTAACCCTTGCAGTGGGGCTACCACTGCAAGGGTTAACTGCTTGCTTTGGTCTAGGGGCTAAAATAAAGAAAATAATATACTCGCCTGATCCTTGCTCCTTCCAGGCTGCTAGCCCTGTCCCTGGGCAACAGCATTCTAAAGACCCACGACATCGTCATGTCTAATGCAGCTGCATTAGATGTGAGGATGCTGAAGGACATACCACTGCCAGAGGGGAGAGGTGAGACTCATAAGACTGGGGATCAGGTGAGTATATTTTCTTTATTTTAGCCCCCTAGAGCAGTGGTTCTGAACCTTTCTAGGGCCGGGACACCTTGGTAACATTTGCCAAGTTGTGGTGACCCCCAATGGAGCGATGGACTCCAGAATTAGTAAGGCGGTGGACTTGGGACTAAAAATAGAAGCACGTTCATAAGAATACAAGCCCTCCCCAGCCCCTGCTTGCCTGCTTTGTCTCCATGCAGCCTTCTCAGCCCCAGCACTGCTTAGACGCCTGCCTCCTGCAGAGCTCTCACTGTATGGGAGGCAGGAGGACAGCAGTGGCTGTGAATAGAAAAGCCCTGCTGTACATCCTCCCCGGCCACTAGATGTCGCTGCAGCGGCCAGGAAGTGTGTATAGCGGCACTTTTATATTCACAGCCTGTGCTGTCCTCCCGCTGACTGACTGCTGCACTAGGAGGAGGCTGAGGAGCCTCTCACCTAGCGCAGCAGAAGTGGATACTGCGACCCACTTTTGGGTCACGACCCACAGGTTGAGAACCGCTGCCCTAGAGCAAAACAAACAGTTAACACTTGCAGTGCCATTGTAATGTTTACATTTGCTTGAGTTCTTTAAAGCATTGAAGCCAAAACACTGGCATTACAGCCAGGCATCTAAGACTCAAAAGAAACAATGTGTAATAGTGACCAAAATGATTCTTTCATGATAGGTGTACTTCAAGAAGGCTGCACAAGTTTGAATCAGCACCATTCTTTACGAAGTCTGTGTATGTAATGAGCAAATGTGGATGGTTCTGTGTATATTTAATTACAGACTATAAATTGCTGGCAATATTTACATCACTTGTATATGTGTATAGAAGACTATATTTTCCTATGTAATTGTAGCCTAACTAGCTACTACACAAAATGAATGTAAACTTTTCCTAAGCAATATGAAGGCTGCTGTGGTATTAAAGGACGAGGGTTATTTAACTAGCTCATGCAAAGATTTTGGCAGCGGCAGCCTCTTTTTGTCTTAGAAATCGTTTCCTTTAAGTTAGCTTCATAGTTGTGGGACTAGAACTAAAAATAAATCCTTGTTTTTATCAACATACCTCTGAATGTCCAATATTTCCAAAAACTGTTGTCTTGCCTGCTGACTAGCATCATAGTTTTAGTAATTGGGCCAGGGGAGGGATAGAAGGGCATAGAGGCTCTAATACTGACTTTCTTGGGGTGCCTTGAAATGTTTGCAGTGTCTTGCCTTCACAGGGGGCCAGCAGTACTTATGTTAAATGGGAGGACTTCTGTTGTGAATTTATTTTGAGTTGCGACCCCTTTAAATTTTAAACCAGACCCTCCAATAATGGGCTGGTATGGACTTTGGTGGGGCCACCCACAGTCTTTTTTGGTTTTTACATTTTATACTGCATAGATTAAAGGGTGCCATGGCTGAGAAACGCTGCTCTAATATGTCACATTACAGTGCTGCCAGTCAAAAGTTTGGGTAGCATAAACTTGCCTATCTTTTTTTATTATTATTAGCACTATACAGTTGTGACCAAAAGTTTTGAGTGACAAATATTTATTTTCACAAAGTCTGCTGCTTCAGTTTGTATGGTTGCAATTTGCATATACTCCAGAATGTTATGCAGAGTGATCAAATCAATTGCAGTTAATGGCAAAGTCCCCCTTTGCCATGACAATGAATTTAATCCCCCAAAACAATTTCCACTGCATTTCAGCCCTGCTACAAAAGGACCAGCTGACATCATGTTAGTGATTCTCAGTTAACACAGGTGTCAGTGTTGAGGAGGACAAGGCTGTAGACTACTCTGTCATACTGATTGAGTTAGAAAAACAGGCTGGATGCTTTACACGGAGGGTGGTGCTTGAAATCATTGTTCTTCCTCTGTTAACCATGGTTACCTGCAAGGAAACGTGCAGTCATTGCTTTGCATAAAAAGGGATTCACAGGCAAGGATATTGCTTCTAAGATTGCACCTAAATCAACCATTTATCGCATCATCAAGAATTTCAAGGAGAGAGGTTCAATTGTTGTGAAGAAGGCTTCAGGGCCGTCTCCTAAAGTTGATTCAGCTGTGGGATCGGGGCACCACCAGTGCAGAGCTTGCTCAGGAATGGCAGCAGACAGGGGAGAGTGCATCTGCACACACAGAGGCAAAGACTTTTGGTGGATGGCCTGGTGTCAAGAAGGGCAGCAAGGAAGCCACTTCTCTCCAGGAAAAGCATCAGGGACAGACTGATATTCTGCAAAAGGTACATGGATTGGACTGCTAAGGACTGGGGTCAAGTCATTTTCTCTGATGAATCCCCTTTCTGATTGGGGCATCCGGGAAATGCATTGTCTGGAGAAGAAAAGGGTGAGCGCTACCTTCAGTCCTGTGTCATGCCAACAGTAAAGCATCGTGAGACCATTCATGTGTGGGGTTGCGTTTCAGCCAAGGGAGTGGGCTCACTCACAATTTTGCCAAAGAACACAGACATTAATAAAGAATGGTACAGAAACATCCTCCAAAAGCAACTTCTCCCAACCATTCAAGAACAGTTTGGTGAACAATGCCTTTTCCTGCATGATGGAGCACCTTGCCATAAGGCAAAAGTGATAACTAAGTGGCTTGGGAAACTCTCCAGACCTTAACCTATTGAGAACTTGTGGTCAATCCTCAAGATGTGGGTGAACAAAAAAACTCCCACAAATTCTGACAAACTCCAAGCATTGATGATGCAAGAATGAGCTTCCATCAGTCAGGATGTGACCCAGTAGCTGACTGACAGCATGCCAGGGTAAATTGCAGAGGTCTTGAATTAGAAGGGTCAACAATGCAAATATTGACTTTGCATAACCTTAATGTAATTGTAAATAAAAGCCTTTGACACTTATGAAATGCTTGTAATTATACTTCAGTATACCATAGTAACATCTGACAAGAAAATCTTAAAGCACTGAATCAGCAGACTTGAAAATTAAGGTTTGTGTCATTCTCAAAACTTTTGGCCGGGACTGTGCACCACAGATTTAGTGTGGCATATTTGTAAAGAAGTGGGAGTGTATTGGCTGTTTTGATCACATTACCAAATGCTCCTGCACAAAGCAGCCACTGACATGGATCCCATCTGCCTCTGCATAGGAGGGCAGCAAATGACATGAAATAAAATGAGTACTTGACTCTTGGAGTGTGGTGGTATCCCCCCCCCCTGCAAGGGTTAATACTTGATTTCCCCAGAGTTCTGCTTTAAGAGAATGCACCTTTACTTGACTTGTGCTAAGGCTGTGGCCATTTCTTGCTTTTATGGTAAAGGACACAGGCAGATTCAGATTAGTGGTGTATAGGCTGCCTACCTTTTCCTGTGAATCTTCACGTTTCTTCAGCTGCAAGCAGCTTCGCAGCTTCCAGAATCTGCTTGGAAGAAATGCCTTGAGAGGATCCCCTTCGCAGAAGAGCGTCTCTTAGGAGATGGTTTGGACACCATCAAGAAGGCTACTGGTGGTAAGAGGAACCCTAGGGTTCATCTTAGTAGATGCACTCTGGCTGGAATTTTTATCCCACACCAATGCTACAGCATCAACAACAGTGTTAGAGATTCGGAGGAGGAGATTTCCTCACTAGGGATGGGGTTGTACTGGCACCAATACTAGGGATGGGGTTGGGGCATTTCCCCACTTAAACCAATGCTACAGATGGGGTTTCCCCACTGACACCAGTTTTAAGGATGGGTATTTCAATTCTAGGAATTGGTCTCATGGGCACCAATGCTAAAGGGGGTCCCCAATGGGCATTCTTTCTCCCGCTGACCAACAACCCTGGGGCATTCTTTCTCCAACTGAGAACTAGTGTTGGAGCATTTTTTCCTGCCCTCTATAAGTTTTGTTGACTGTTAGATAGTCCTGATGGCAGAACTATAAGCTATGCTGTACATTAGATAACCCTAACCTTAGAGTTCATTGTCTCACTAGTTGCTGGTTGCTTTGTAATCTCCAGTTTTAAATTGATCACCTATAAAGATGGAAACTGCCCAAAAGGCAGGTAGAGGGCAAAAGACTAGTAACCAGTATTGCCTGTGGTCTTCCTTATCCGGGGAGCTTATTTCTCCCCATTACTGAGTTACTATGCCCTGTTCTGTCTCTGTGCAGAGGTGGCCATTTTATTTGAGGTAGAGCTTTCCTTTCTTATTTCAAAGCCTCCAGTAAGTAGAAGAGTGAGCATCACAGGAGTGACCTCTTCAAATATTACTCCAAATCTTCTGAGACTTCCAGCCAGGGACAACAGTGCCTTAGATCCTCTCACTTCAACTATACAGCTATGAGTCTGTATGCACAGGAATGCCTAAGTACACTGCAATTTTTCAGAAGGCATTTAATACAGGTTAGCTTTTTTTAGGGTACAGCTTAGGCACAATTAACATTCCAAAGGTTTTATATAACATGGCAAAATTTGACTTTTTCAGTTCAGATCCACTTTAAAAGTTTATGTAAAGCCAAGTAGGATTTTTGCACTCATCGTAAAATTCTTTTCTTGGACTCCCTTGAGGGACACAGGAATGCAGATACAACAATCGGGGTATACTGCTGCCTACAAGAGGACTGTGCACTGGCAAACAGAAAGAAATTGTAAGCCAGTCCCAGGATAACCCCCCTCTAACCAGCATGCCACAGTTTGCAGCAAGCAATACCAAGCGCATTAATGTAACCACAGAGGGTGGGACCTAGCTACCAGATAGGCGAAGCCACCAACATGATTAAAGAGAGTGCAACCTAATGCTCAAGACCTACTGTAGCTAGAGGGGTCACCTCCAGAGGAAATGACTACACACAGAAGGGTACACCAAACCTTACTTCCTGCTGTGTCTCTAGTACCAGAAGTGAAGAGAAACCTCCCTCCTGACCTCCGGTGTAGTGTGCTGTACACTTCAAAACTTTACTAAATAGCCCCAGAGGCTGTGCAGCATCATATTGCTGGCAATAGCGAGCAGTTATCAATTAGCACGACCATGTGACTGTGCTGATCAATGAGAACGCCTTATTTTTTTCTGCAGGAAAGAAGGCTTAGAAGAGATTAACATTGGTCAACTCGGCCACACGGGGAAAACTCATGGGGAGGGGAGTAGTGAATGACAGTAACTGATCTTCCCTGAGAGCAGAGACCGAGAGCTGATCAGTGGTCATGTGATCAGTTAGCTCTTGGTACAGAGGCAGCCTGTGGCAGCTACAGTGCCCCCACACTGGGGAGAGTATGTTTGAAGTGTGAAGCTTACTATACTGGTGACGTGGGTGGCTGGAATATGTCACCTGAGCAGTTAAGTGCAGTTGTTACAAAGGTGAACCCTATTTCTAGCAGTGTATACATCAGACAAAAGAGAATTGCGGTGTAAAAAAGGGTTTCCATTCTAAATGAGGGGCGGTCAGGATATATTCTAGTACTGTTATCAGAATGCACACAGGACATTTCTGTGGTGGAGTGTAATAAAAAAAAAACTACGGGTCGGCGGGAAGGGCATGGTAAACATTTGCCCTTCTCTGTCATGGCTTCTCACGACCGTATTTCCGGAGCTTCTTCTTGAGGGGGCGGGGTAAGGGTTGTGGATTTCCGGCGGATGTCGCCTATGTGCTGAGGCTGTCAAGCTGCTGTCATTGGCAAAGTGTGCAGCTGATCGTTATGTGGTGTGTGACGATCCCTATGAGATCTGTGCTGTGTACAGGGGGCCGCTCAGGTAATACTGCAGGATACGGAGAGGAGACACGTTCCCGTCCTCTCATGTGACATGATATTACATTTATGGCCCGGGATAAACAGCCATGACTTACAAGGTCTGGTGTGTAGAGAGGCGTTACTGTGTATAGTGGCATGCTTTAATAACCCGTATGGGGGATGCGACAGTGTAGAAGGGACTAACAATACAACGCTGATTAAACCCCTCTATAGGTCTCATGCACACTTGTGTATTCACATGCTACCATCTATGCTGGATCTTTCTTCTAAAAACATAAAGTGCATTTTGTTGTGTAATTGCGTTTATATGTGTGTACAGCGTTCAGAGGCGTATGTGCGTAAACTTATTCTGTTAGCTAGAATACTCATTTATTCTAGCCACTAGAACAGGGGTAGGCAACCTCAGCCCTTCAGCTGTTGTGGAACTCCAAATCCCATGAGGCTTTGCAAAACTGACAGTCACAGAGGCATCATGGGATTTGTAGTTTGGAGTGCTGATATTGCGTACACCTGTACTGGAATGAATGTACACCTGCAAGTATGCCAGTAAGCTCCTCCAAGTGCAGGTTTGTGTCTTTTTTGTATTCCTGTGAATGCTGCTCTACATGTCACAATGTGCACAACGTATTGATTAAATAAAGCTGCATTCAGAGGTATCACAAATAGAAAATGCCTCTAAGGCCTCACTTACAGTGGTCGATCTGAGTTTTTGTTTACTGTCCACCTAAAACCTAACATGGCGGCTGCTCGGACTGGTACACATGAGGCTATGCTTTGCAGCTGCGGTAAATATTATGCATGTCGCGGTTGGCAGGCATTGCCGCTCCCAGACGCGTCCATTGAAGTTCGCAGCACTGTATTGCAATGCAAAATTATGCTGAGCAATAAAAGTTCCCATTTTTGCCATAATGCTTTGCACCCCCTCCCGGAAAAATCGTGCCATCATCTTCAAAGCGGGCATTATCAGAGGCTGGTTTCTTCTTCCTATTGCGTTTTATGCGCTGGCCCACCAATGAAGTAGGTGCCAGATCTGATGTATGTGCAGTATGACATCTGGCACCATCTGACCATCTATATGGTGGAAAAAAAACCTTTCTGACATCTCACGAGATTTCACAATTTTCAAATGAGATCACTCTGGAAGGCACTGGTGACCTTCCCAAGGGATGTCTGTGAAGGCGGAGCTACATCACCAGTGCCTTGGGAAACAAGAAAGTGGAAATTCATAAAAGGTATAAACACAAAGACATCTTTTAATAAGCATAGGGTGTGAAATGCTTTCATATCAGCATGCAGAGCTGCATGAACCAGAGCTTTTTGTGTTTGAGGGGGGAAAGGTCCAAAGCCAAATGGTAGGATCCAACAACTGTGAAACCGTATCTGAAATCAGAACAAACATTCACAATAACCAATCACAATACATAGAGGTCTCAGGACACGTGCCTACCCTCCCCAATGCTACCTTCTATCACTGAAGTAGAACCGATACATCCCACCTGTTGTGGCCTGCACAGTTGTTCTTGAAGCCATTACAGAGCCTTGGAAACAAGACACGTATGCTTATGTAGAACTCTGTGCAAGTGCACTGAGATGCCAAGAAAGCTCCCACAGGACAGCTGCTAAGGATCCTGGGTAGATTTTGTATACCCGACGACATTGGAAATTGATGAGCGCACACTAGACTTGAAGCAACTGTACACAGAAGGGGGTCTAGGTACATGACAAATAGGGAGCATACACAGTGTCGGGGAGACTTCAGTAACATCATCTCTACATGCTATACTTCCTGTCTCTGCCCCCCCTTAGTGTTTTTCACCTTTGCAGTTGCATGCTTTATCGTCTAGATCAGGGGTAGCAAAACTCCGGCTGTATATACAGCCTGTCTGCATTACAGTAATAGGGAGCGTTCACTTGTGCTTCTTTAAATCAGTATGTAGACGTTTGTTTAATATTAACTTTAATGTCATTTGTCATTTTTGTCAACAGTTGCCAGTTTATTCCCTCTGTTTCAAAAGTTATCGTATTGTAACCAAGGAAGCAGAAATGCCAGCACAGCCGCCCGAACAAGAACACTGTAAGCTTTGGGTTTGTTTCTTATTTTCGTTATATTCCTTTGTTCTGTACTTTTTCTTTTGTTAAAGGAGAACTATGGGGTCAGGGCTTTTCCACATAGTTCTCCTTAGGGTAATGGGAGGACACAAACTAGCGTCCTCCCATTACCCTAAGCTCAGTATACCGCGAGCTACAGCTCGCGGTATACTGAGACGCCGCAGCCGGAGCGGATCCCGACTTAGATGACTGGATCCGCCCAGCTGCGTGAGTGACAGCTGGCTCTGCCTATCTAGAGGCAGAGCCAGCTGTACCCGCCCCCTCCCCCGTCCGTTCCGCCAGTCAGCGCTGGCAGATCGGAGCGGGGAGAGGGGAATCCTGCCCCTCCCCCTGTCACTGCAGAGAGCCATGACAGGATCGAGAGGCGAGCGAACCCGGTATGTGTCGCTCACTTCCCGATCTACTGAGCCGACCTGTGACAGTCTCATTGTCACAGGTCGGCTAGAACTATGAGGTGAGTGGAAATCACTCATCTCATAGTTCTCCTTTTAACCATGTACTTTCAATTTTATAATGTTTTACTTTAAGAACAACTCCACCCAAGCCTTTTTTTTTTTTTTAGTTGGGAAAGGCATATAACCTCTGTCATAATTCTTTGGAAGTCTGTGCCTGTAGAGGCAGCAAGTAAAAGGAAATCTTTTCAGTAGGGACATACAGAACATTACAATAGCACATTTATTTTAATAAGCTGGAGATAGTTAAGAACCTCTGTTAGATTATTACTTCCTGTTGTGGACAACTACTCCCCTCCTTTCATGTCCTGCTGTCAGAGAAAAAGGAAGTAAGGTGAATTCTCCCCAATGGTGACATTCCAAAACTAAAATAAAAAACAATTGTCTCGAGTTGAGCTTTAAAGGAGAACTATGAGATGAGTGATTTTCACTCAGCCTCATAGTTCTAGCCGACCTGTGACAATGAAACTCACACGTCGGCTCAATAGATCGGGAAGTGAGCGAACACATACTGTCGCTCACTCACTTCTCGATCATCTCCCTGCAGAGAGCCGTGACTGTCACTCACGGCTCCTTGCAGGGATTCCCCCTCCCCTGTCCGATCCTCCAGCGCTGACTGGGGGCGGGTACAGCTGGCTCTGCCTCTAGATAGGCAGAGCCAGCTGTCAATAACGCAGCTGGGTGGATCTCGACAGTAATGTCGGGATCCATCCCGGCTGCGGCGATCTCAGTTGTAGCTCGCAGTATACTGATCTTTGGGTCACGGAAGGACGCTAGTTTGTGTCCTCCCTTGACCCTGGGGAGAGCTATGGGGAAAAGCACTGACCTCATAGTTCTTCTTTAAGCAACATCATTTAACTTCCAATTATTAGTTTGCAGCTGCTGTGGTTTTGTTTTGTAGTTTTCCTTTTCTTGCAGCTGTAATATTGTGTTTTCCTACGGTTCACCAGATTTAATTGAACATACAGCCCCAAAGCGTTGTGGTTGTCTGTGTCTAAATTATTGTAATAACTGTTTTCTATTAAAAAGCATCTTATTAACAAAGCAACATTTTTCCTTTTTTTTGTTTTTGATTTGGTAATAGACGTCATTTTGGACGCGCATACTCTACTTCTCATACAGTGGATCCTACAGAGATGAAGAAGTTTCAGACTTGGTCAGCAAAATGGTGGGACGAGGAAGGAGTATACTCTGCTCTCCATGCCATGAATGATATTCGGGTCCCCTTTGTAAGGTATATACTCTTATGCATACATATTGGCATAGTGCTGTAGTGGCTCACCTAAAGCCTCTTTTAAAGTGGATTTGTACTCAAATGCTTCGTGAATGGTCTTATTAGGACTGATAAATAAAGCATAGGTTGGTTGTCAGCTAAGGGGTACTTCTAACACTGGTCTTCAAATTTCTTTTTAACAAAGGGTTAGTTCACTGTTCTTAAGACTTTGGGGAAGGTGGGCAGACTGTGGAAGCTGTTAATTCCCCAGCATCAGTGGCAGCAAACAGTGACCTAGATTTGGTAGTAAGTGGGGGTAGAAAAATGACCTGGCTTTTTGTCTTCAGTGGGAGGAATTGTGCGGCATCATTTGAACCAGTGGGAGAAACTATGCCCCATCCATAGTGTCAGTGGAAGGAATTATGCCCTGTCATTGGATGGAATTATGCCCCATCGCTGGATACATGTGAAGGAATTGTGCCCCACGGTTAGTGTCAGTGGGTTGAATAGTGTCCCATGGTTGGTGTCAGTAGAAGGACTAGTGTCCCACCATTGGTGTTAGTGGGACAAATTATGCCCCATTGGTGTCAGTGGGAGTAGTTGTGCCCCATGGTTAGCATTATTGAGAGGCGTTGTAGCCCATTGTTGGTGTCATTGGGAGAAATTGTGTTCCACCGTTGCTGTCAGTGGGAGGAACTGTGTCCCATGGTTGGTGTCAGTGGGAGGAGTTGTGCCCCAAGGGTCGGTTAAATGGAAGCAAAGGGCCGCGGTCTGGGGACCAATGTTCTAGTGTGTACAGTGGTATTTCGGCTGACTATGCTGACTTACTCTGCTACTGTAAGGTCGCACGACTTTTGTCTTAAGAGCATGTTCGAAAACCCGCCTAGAACCGTATGATTGTCGGCAGGTTTGTGGCATGCTCGTAAGACAAATGCCTAACGGGCCGGTGTGCGCAAGCGCACACTGCCCGTTCAGCATTGCGGTCATCGGAAGCTCGCCCCTCAGCGGGCGGGCTTGCGATGATCGCAAGTACGATCTGCCTGTCCAAGTTGGCCAGATTGTACGTTTTTTTAATTACTTTACAACCATTGCAAGACAAAAGGCTTGCGATGGTTGAAAGGTCTATGGCCAGCTTTACAGTTCATGGTTAGGGTGTGTTTACACTTTAAGGAAGGAAACAGTCTTATTTGACTGTAGGCAAGCTTTAACAAATGCTGCCAAATTCAGTCGATGATAGAGTGTCTAGTTACCTATGTTCTCTATAGTTTCCTGCGACCCCTTGAATCATGAAGAGAGAAATATATATTTGATAAAGATGAAGTAGAAGCCTGTGATATTGTGTTTAGGGTCTCTAGTGACAGCCCCTTCTGCCATTACAGAGGAAGTGTGTTGACCTCTATCTAAGCCCAAACTTACCACACAAAGACAATAGGGAGAATTAATCAAGTCTGGACCAGACAAAATCTGGTCCATAGTAACTAATGAGCTTCTCTCTTTCATTTTCAAATCTTAACTGAACAAACTAAAGAGAGAATCTGATTGGTTGCCTTAAGAAACTGCTCCTGATTCTGTCTGCTCCAGTTTGGATAAATTCCCCTCAATGCAATATCAGAAAAGTAACTGTTACTGTGGAAGAATACAAAACATTAGGTGCTGCATATGGTCATTTCTCCTCAGCATGGCAAAACGGTCTGGGAAGGGGCACAGACATAACATGACTTCTGTTGACTCTTATAGTACTGATAGTAACTCTGATCTTTTTTTTTTTTAATCGGTTTTAGAACTGAGCCAAAATACATACATGGTTATAGTTGGAGATCCAAACAGCTCTGCCTTTTGAAACACGTTCATTAGGCAGGAGGACAGTCTTGGGGTCTGGTGCAATCTGTTACTGTCTGATATATTATATAGAAATGTTTCCAAGCAAGATCTTCTCTGTGCAGTTTAGTGTAAAACCAGCCTTTCCTTTGCAGCTTGAACCATCTTATGAATGAGTGAGGGCAATCTATCTATATATAGATCTAGATATATATACATACATACACATACTGTAGGTACATACATTTGGAGCTGTCGGCTATGTGGGAGGCAGTGGCGGACCGCCAACAAGGTGTGTGTGTGTGGGCTCTGTTACTCACCCATTCTACTGCCATGGTTTTTGTAATCAAATGTGGTTCAAATTACCAGAAGATTGACGCATCTGTGGCCGGCTATATCTTTTTGATGGGATTTGATGCTCTGACTGCCAAACCATTATTTGCATAAACCATCACTCTTAATATGTGTGCTTGGATCCTAAGCTTGCATGTTGAGGGAAGGGGAGATTAGACAGATGGGGCAAGCAGGGGGCATAATCTTGGGAAGTACCATCTTATGAATACCTTTTAGGAATGCTTGTTGTTTTGCTTGTTCACCTGGAAAGATTTTAATTGCTGTCGCTGCAGTTATATTTAGTGTATGTGAAACATGCCTATGGGACAGTCCATTGTGTGTTATGCAATGATCTCATCTTATCTTCCTAGAGATATTCTTATGAGCAAGAGCCATCATCATGATGTTGGGTGCCCTCTGTCTGGTGTACAGATCCTTGATGTTGGCTGTGGTGGAGGACTTCTATCTGAGGTAACTATAAACCACAGTGGTTTTCAGCAGCTCTGCTCAACCCATTTAGGACATATTAAGACATTGTCAGGTTTTTCAGATTTCATCTGCAGAGACAACATAATTTGCTGAAAGCTGTGTAGTGTGTGGAAATAGCTACGTCCATTGAGTTTCAGTGTCGCTCTCCTCCTCTCTGCTCCGGTGATCTGGACTGCGCATGTGCCCACCCACACTTCCATCTACACAGCGTTCGGGAGCTGGGACTTCTGCAGCAGGGAGTGAGCGTCACCGACACAGGTAAGTTAGTTGGTATTTGCCAACTGTTTTTTTTTTTCCCTCTAATGTTGGGGAATATATCTACTGCTTACTAGCAGATGTATGCCAAAAAAACAGACTTTAATATTACTTTAAGTTTAAGGCCCCGTTCACATTGAGCGATTCGCAAATCGCGTGTTTGTTGCGCGATTTGCATTTTGCACGATATCGCGCAAATGTTTGCATCAAAAAGCATTGAATCGCGGCAAAATCCGCTCCAAAAAGGGTGCTGCTGTAGCGACACACGACCCGCGACAGCAGGACCCTTTGCCCCATTGCAAAGCATTGAAGAGCGATATCGCGCGGTAAATAGCCACGATATCGCGGGAATTACCGCGCGATAAATCGCTCAATGTGAACGGGGCCTTAGATTATATCTGCTGTAATCAGAGAGAAAAAAACGACTAAAAACTACCTTTCTAGAGCATTCTGCACACAAACTCTGCACAGAATATCAGTAGTGTTGCCATGCTTACTGGTGACCTGATATTTAAATTTTTGCCAGTTTTAGCAAATTAGATGGCTACAGATTGAAATAGAAGGTTGAATCTTTAATTAAAATCAGAAAATCATTTAGTAGGCTTTAGGCAGCTGTGGGCTGACTCACAAGCTAGAAACAATTACCTTGACCCTGCAACATGAACACTGCTCTGCACACCTTGTGAGTGGTGTTTACAGTATCTGTCAATGGTTCTGGACTGTGTGTTAATGCTGAGTGGGCAGGTCTGCCTCTTCTGACTCCCTACTAAATGTTTATTAAAGCCTGACTCCAAGTGGAAAAAAACTCTCCTTGCTCTGAGGCTAGCCCTACACTGACAGGGTGAACTGCTCATTAATGTCTAAGATAGCCGTGTTAAAGGAGAACTATGAGATGAGTGCTTTTCACTCATCCTCATAGTTCTAGCCGACCTGTGACAATGAGACTCTCACAGGTCGGCTCAGTAGATCAGGAAGTGAGTGAACACATATCGGCTGGATTCCCCCCTCCCCGCTCCGATCCTCCAGGGCTTGACTGTCAGAAGGGGCGGGTACAGCTGGCTCTGCCTCTAGATAGGCAGAGCCAGCTGTCACTCACGCAGCTGGGCGGATCCCGTCATCTAAGTCGGGATCCGCTCCGGCGTCTCAGTATACCGCGAGCTGTAGCGCGGGGTATACTGAGCTTAGGGTGACGGGAGGACGCTAGTTTGTGTCCTCCCGTTACCCTTAGGAGTACTATGGGGAAAAGCCCTAACCCCATAGATCTCCTTTAAGGAATTTTACTTGTCTTTACCTTGCCCCCCCGGCACTCTGTGCTCTCCCCGTCTCCACTACTCTCCCAGTTTGTGGCCTCTTCCCTCTGTGTCCTCACATATAATGCAAGGCTATGGGCCCTGCATTAGGCTTGGTGACGTCAATGGGCCTCTGACCACCGGAGCAGTAGAGAGAGGAGTCTTGGAACCTGTAGGAACAGGGTTCAGGGAAGTAAAAGTGCATTACACAACAATTCTAGATATTAAAGGAGAACTATGGGGTTCTATCTTTTCTTTATGAATGCATTCCTTAGGCTAAATAAGTAAATTATGTAATTTACTCTAATTAGCCAAAATGCACAGAAAGGCTGTAAACCCTTATTTAAGGTGGTGGGCGGGGCTAAGCGCCGCAATGAGGAGACATCCCGACGTGTCTGACGGGATCCTCCCCACTGATCTTCCTCACTGTGACTGACAGTGATTCTTGAGAGCTGCTATGGACATGCGCAGCAGCTCTCTCCTTACCTACACGTCCCCGTGTGCCAGCCGGGCTCCTTCCCCCCTCTCTCTCTCTCCCTGCCCTGTGTCACACTGACATAATAAAAAGATTGTGGATCGCTGATGACAGAGGGGAAGGAGCCCTCTCTCTCTCTTCAGCATTTACTACAAATGGGAAAGTCCATATATGGTAAATTATGTCACTGGAGATCCCTGCAGATCGGATGCTTGCCAGTCTGCAGGGATCCCCAGTGACACCATTTACCATATATGGACTTTCCCATTTGTAGTAAATGCTGAAGAGAGAGAGGGCTCCTTCCCCTCTCTCATCAGCGATCCCCAGTGAATTGAGGATGTCAGCGTCACACAGGGCAGGGAGAGAGAGAGAGAGAGGGGAAGGAGCCTTCTCTCTCTCTCTCCATCATTTACCACATATGGGCAAGTCCATGTATGATGAATGATGTCACTGGGGATCCCTGCTGATCGGATGCTTGCCAGTCTGCAGGGATACCCAGTGACATCATTCACCATATATGGACTTGCCCATTTCTGGTAAATGATGGAGAGAGGGATGGCTCTTTA